>NC_084626.1:5723451-5908451 GCF_033978795.1 Nerophis ophidion | reverse complement strand
GTAAACACATCATTCACACAATTCTTACCTACTATCATTACTTACAGTTTCATTGTCTCCTCCATTGTCATAAATAGTAGTCACCGACTGCGCCATTAAGCATAATTTTTTAGAAAGTCCATCTTTACATTGGCAGAATACAGTGATGCTATTGCCTTAAAATAGAAGGCTAAGCTAGCTACACAACAACTCAACCTAGCAATGTAAATGCATCATTCACACATTTCTAACCTACTGTTATTTCTTAAAATTTCATTGTCTCCTCCATTGTCATAAATAGTAGTCACTGACTCCGCCATTAAGCGTAGTTTTTTGGGAAAATCGATATTTACATTGCCAAAAGATTGTGATGCCATTGTTTTAAAATAGAAGCCTAAGCTATCTACACAACAACTCGTGCTAACAATGTAAATGCATCATTCACACATTTCTAAACTACTGTTATTTCCTACCGTTTCATTGCATTCTCTGTTGTCATAAAGAGTAGTCACCGACTCCGCCGTTAAACATAGTTTTTTTGGGGAAAATCCGTCTTTATATTTTCGAAAGATGGTGATGCTATTGTTTTAAAGTAGAACGTTAAGCTAACTACCCAACAACTCGAGCGAACAATGTAAACGCATCATTCACACATTTCTAACTTACTGTTATCACTTACAGTTTCATTGTCTCCTGTTGTCATAAGTAGTAGTCATTGACTGCGCCATTAAGCGTAGTTTTTTTGGAAAATAGATATTTACATTGCCAAAAGATTGTGATGCCATTGTTTTAAAATAGAAGCCTAAGCTAGCTACACAACAACTCGAGCTAACAATATAAATGCATGATTCACACATTTGTAAACTACTGTTATTTCCTACCGTTTCATTGCATTCTCTGTTGTCATAAATAGTAGTCACCGACTCCGCCGTTAAACGTAGGTTTTTTGGGAAAATCCGTCTTTATATTTTCGAAAGATGGTGATGCTATTGTTTTACAGTAGAACGTTAAGCTAATTACACAACAACTCGAGCTAACAATGTAAACGCATCATTCACACATTTCTGATCTACTGTTATTTCTTACAGTTTCATTGTCTCCTCCATTGTCATAAGTAGTAGTCACCGACTGCGACATTAAACATAGTTTTTTGGAAAATTCATCTTTATATTGTCGGAAGACAGTGACGCTATTGTTTTAAAGTAGAAGGCTATTCTAGCTACCCAACAACTTGAGCTAACAATGTAAATGCATCATTCACACATTTCTAAACTAATGTTTTTTCTTACAGTTTCATTGTCTCCTCCATTGTCATAAATAGTAGTAACCGACTCTGTCATTAAGCTTAGTTTTTTTGGAAAATCGATCTTTACATTGCCAAAAGATTGTGATGCCATTGTTTTAAAGTAGAATGCTAAGTTAGCTACACAACAACTGGAGCTATCAATGTAAACACATCATTCACACATTTCTAAATTATTATTAATTTTTACTGTTTCATTGCCTCCTACATTGTCATAAATAGGAGTTACCAACTCTGCTGTTAAACATAGTTTTTTTTAGAAAATCCATCTTTATAGTGTTGGAAGACAGTGATGCTATTGTTTTAAAGTAGAAGGCTAAGCTAGCTACACAACGACTCAAGCTAACAATGTAAATGCATCATTCACACATTTCTAAACTACCATTATTTCTTACAGTTTCATTGTCTCCTCCATTGTCAAATAGTAGTCGCCGACTGTGGCATTAAACGTAGTTTTTGGGAAAATCCATCTTTATATTGTCGGAATACAGTGATGCTATTGCCTTAAAGTAGAAGGCTAAGCTAGCTACACAACAACTTGAGCAAACAATGTAAACGCATCATTCACACATTTCTAACCTACTGTTACTTCTTGAAGTTTCATTGTCTCCTCCATTGCCATAAATAGCAGTCACCAACTCCGCCATTAAGCATAGTTTTTTGGGAAAATCGATCTTTACGTTGCCAAAAGACTGTGATGCCATTGTTTTAAAGTAGAAGGCTAAGCTAGTTGCACAACAACTCAAGCTAAAAATGTAAATGCATTATTCACACATTTCACTGCATCCTCCATTGTCATAAATTCAGTGGGGCAAAAAAGTATTTAGTCAGCCACAGATTGTGCAAGTTCTCCCACATATATATATATATATATATATATATATATATATATATTAATTTTTTATTTTCTTATTTTCAAACATTTTATTTCAATGCTTAATTCTGTAGATCAACTTCAAGCCTACCTGTTAAGATAAAGTTATTTATTTCATGTTTTATGTTCCTTTTGTCAAAAACACAACATATTGTTTCAATGTAAAACTGGAAAATTTGAAGTGAAGTCATTGGAGCACTAAATAGTTTTCTACCCAGCTGCTGGGTAACTATTGGACCAAACCAATGCTGGGTTATATATTCAACCAAAGTGTTGGGTCATCTCTACAAAATAATAATTTTTCTAGTCCAAATGTCATAATGATTTATTACTCCAACAGGCAGAGATCAGTATTGCAACTTGTAGTTTTTTAAGATGCTGGGTTACTGCTTGGGTCACAAAAACTACCCAATTTGGGTAGTTTTCTACCCAGCTGCTGGATAGCTATTAGATCAAACCAACACTAGGTTAATTTAACCCAGCTAGATGAGTTATATATTCAACCCAAATGCTGGGTCATTTTAACTGCAATGATGGGAAAATTGTACAATATAACTTGGTTATTTTGAAGTTTTTTGTAGTCTAAATGCCATAATGTTTTATGACTCCAAAAGGCAGAGGTCAGTATTGCAACTTGTAGTTTTTTTTTTGATATGCTGGGTTACTGCTTGGGTCACAAAAACTACCCAATGTGGGTAGTTTCCTACCCAGCTGCTGGGTAACTATTGGACCAAATCAATGCTGGGTTATATATTTAACCAAAATGCTGGGTAATTTTTACAAAATAACTTGGTTATTTTTAGTTTGTTTTTTTTGTAGTCCAAATGTCATAATGATTTATTACTCCAACGGGTAGAGGTCAGTATTGCAACTTGTAGTTTTTTAAGATGCTGGGTTACTGTTTGGGTCACAAAAACTACCAAATTAGGGTAGTTTTCTACCCAGCTGCTTGATAGCTATTAGATCAAACCAACACTACGTTAATTTAACCCAGCTAGATGAGTTATATACTCAACCCAAATGCCGGGTAATTTTTACTGCAATGCTGGGTTAATTGTACAAAATAACTTGGTTATTTTAAATTTTTTTGTAGTCTAAATGCCATAATGTTTTATGACTCCAAAAGGCCGAGGTCACTATTGCAACTTGTAGTTTATTTTAAGATACTGGGTTACTGCTTGGGTCACTAAAACTACCCAATTTTGGTAGTTTTCTACCCAGCTGTTGGGTAACTATTGGACCAAACCAATGCTGGGTTATATATTCAACCAAAATGTTGGGTCATTTCTACAAAATAACTTGGTTATTTTTAGTGTTTTTTTCTAGTCCAAACGTCATAATGATTTATTACTCCAACAGTCAGAGGTCAGTATTGCAACTTGTAGTTTTTTAAGATGCTGGGTTACTGCTTGGTCACAAAAACTACCCAATTTGGGTAGTTTTCTACCCAGCTGCTGGGTAGCTATTAGATCAAACCAACACTGGGTTTATTTAACCCAGCTCGATGGATTATATATTCAACCCAAATACTGGGTCATTTTAGCTGTAATGTTGGGTCATTTTTACAAAATAACTTGGTTATTTTTAGTTTTTTTTCTAGTCCAAATGTCATAATGATTTGTTACTCCAACAGGCAGAGGTCAGTATTGCAACTTGTAGTTTTTTTTAAGATGCTGGGTTACTGCTTGGGTCACAAAAACTACCCAATTTGGGTAGTTTTCTACCCAGCTGCTGGATAGCTATTAGATCAAACCAACACTACGTTAATTTAACTTAGCTAGATGAGTTATATATTCAACCCAAATGTTGGGTCATTTTAACTGCAATGATGGGAAAATTGTACAAAATAACTTGGTTATTTTTAACTTTTTTGTGGTCTAAATGCCATAATGTTTTATGACCCCAAAAGGCAGAGGTCAGTATTGCAACTTGTAGTTTTTTTTTTAAGATACTGGGTTACTGCTCGGGTCACAAAAACTACCCAATTGTGGTAGATTTCTACCCAGCTGCTGGGTAACTATTGTATCAAACCAATTCTGGGTTATACGACCGCCAGACACTTCTGGATGTGGACATATCGGGCCGTTTTGGACTGATAGACGCTTGCGTGCTAGATTTGCTAACTAGCATGGGAATACGTCGGCGGCTACATCCAGCGGCCTGTGAAGCAGGGGAGTCTAGTAGCAGCGGGGGCCGTCTACGGAGCAGACGCCAGCAGTGTGATTGGAAACGCGGATGTCGAGCGGGGCTAAAAACAAAGCAGAAGGCTAATCCCCACAGAACACCACTTCCCTCCATCCTGAAGACCGATTTAAATGAAAGATGCGAGACTACTGGTCTGGGTAAGGAGTCAGTTAAATTGGAACAAGTTTTTTCTGCTTTGAGTGTTTCAGAGTTGGACATGTGTTTTACTGAGGTGGCTAACTATGATGCGTGCAGTTTATCAAAGCAACAAACAAACAATCGGAAAATCCCCGTTACTGAGGTGGCTAACCATGATGCGTGCAGTTTATCAAAACAACAATCAAACAATCGAAAAATTCCTGTCGTATCAATTCCTAGATATGGTCGTAACTATACTAAATGCACTGGGCATAATAAACACAACATTATTAATATTGCTACTACGGATAATTTGATCAAAAATTCCCTGAAACAGCCCACTACCTATAATATAGGTTTTTTAAACATAAGATCATTGTCTCCCAAAACGTTATTAGTTAATGATATTATCAGAGACAACAATCTTAACGTCATCGGTCTCAGCGAAACCTGGCTTAAACCAAACGACTTTTTTGCGCTAAATTAGGCATGTCCTCCTAACTTTACACATGCGCATATTGCCCGTCCGCTTAAAAGGGGTGGGGGTGTCGCACTAATATACAACGAAAACTTTAACCTTAGTCCTAACATAAATAATAAATATAAATCGTTTGAGGTGCTTACTATGAGGTCTGTCACACCGCTGCCTCTACACCTGGGTGTTATCTACCGCCCCCCAGGGCCCTATTCGGACTTTATCAATGAATTCTCAGAGTTCGTTGCTGATCTAGTGACACACGCCGATAATATAATCATAATGGGGGACTTTAATATCCATATGAATACCCCATCGGACCCACCGTGCGTAGCTCTCCAGACTGTAATTGATAGCTGTGGTCTCACACAAATAATAAATGAACCCACGCATCGCAACGGTAATACGATAGACCTAGTGCTTGTCAGGGGTATCACCGTTTCCAAAGTTAAGATACTCCCGTATACTAAAGTATTGTCCGATCATTACCTTATAAAATTCGAGGTTCAGACGCATGTTCGTCAAACTAATAATAATATTAACTGCTATAGCAGCCGCAACATTAATACAGCCACAACGACAACTCTTGCTGACCTACTGCCCTCGGTAATGGCACCATTCCAAAGTATGTGGGCTCTATTGATAACCTCACTAACAATTTTAACGACGCCCTGCGCGAAACCATTGATAACATAGCACCGCTAAAGTTAAAAAAGGCTCCAAAAAAGCGCACCCCGTGGTTTACAGAAGAAACTAGAGCTCAGAAATTATTATGTAGAAAGCTGGAACGCAAATGGCGCACGACTAAACTTGAGGTGCACCATCAAGCATGGAGTGATGGTTTAATAACTTACAAACGCATGCTTACCTTAGCTAAAGCTAAATATTACTCAAATCTCATCCACCGTAATAAAAACGATCCTAAATTTTTGTTTAGTACGGTAGCATCGCTAACCCAACAAGGGACCCCTTCCAGTAGCTCAACCCACTCAGCTGATGACTTTATGCAATTCTTTAGTAAGAAAATTGAAGTCATTAGAAAGGAGATTAAAGACAATGCGTCCCAGCTACAACGGGGTTCTATTAACACTGATACGATGGTATATACGGCGGATACTGCCCTCCAAAATAGTTTCTCTCGTTTTGAGGAAATAACATTCGAGGAATTGTTACAACGTGTAAATGGAATAAAACAGACAACATGTTTACTTGACCCTCTTCCTGGGAAACTGATCAAGGAGCTCTTTGTATTATTAGGTCCATCAGTGCTAAATATTATAAACTTATCACTCTCCTCGGGCACTGTTCCCCTAGCATTCAAAAAAGCGGTTATTCATCCTCTTCTTAAAAGACCTAACCTCGATCCTGACGTCATGGTAAACTACCGACCGGTGTCTCACCTTCCCTTTATTTAAAAAATCCTTGAAAAAATTGTTGCGGAGCAGTTAAATGAACACTTAGCGTCTAACAATCTATGTGAAACCTTTCAATCCGGTTTCAGGGCAAATCACTCCACGGAGACAGCCCTCGCAAAAATGACTAATGATCTATTGCTAACGATGGATTCTGATGCGTCATCTATGTTGCTGCTCCTCGATCTTAGCGCTGCTTTCGATACCGTCGATCATAATATTTTATTAGAACGTATCAAAACACGAATTGGTATGTCAGACTTAGCCCTGTCTTGGTTTAACTCTTATCTTACTGATAGGATGCAGTGTGTCTCCCATAACAATGTGACCTCGGACTACGTTAAGGTAACGTGTGGAGTTCCCCAGGGTTCGGTCCTTGGCCCTGCACTCTTCAGCATCTACATGCTGCCGCTAGGTGACATCATATGCAAATACGGTATTAGCTTTCACTGTTATGCTGATGACACCCAACTCTACATGCCCCTAAAGCTGACCAACACGCCGGATTGTAGTCAGCTGGAGGCGTGTCTTAATGAAATTAAACAATGGATGTCTGCTAACTTTTTGCAACTCAACGCCAAAAAAACGGAAATGCTGATTATCGGTCCTGCTAGACACCGAACTCTATTTAATAATACAACTCTAACATTTGACAACCAAACAATTAAACAAGGCGACACGGTAAAGAATCTGGGTATTATCTTCGACCCAACTCTCTCCTCTGAGGCACACATTAAAAGCGTTACTAAAACGGCCTTCTTTCATCTCCGTAATATCGCTAAAATTCGCTCCATTCTGTCCACTAAAGACGCTGAGATCATTATCCATGCGTTTGTTACGTCTCGCCTCAACTACTGTAACGTATTATTTTCGGGTCTCCCCATGTCTAGCATTAAAAGATTACAGTTGGTACAAAATGCGGCTGCTAGACTTTTGACAAGAACAAGAAAGTTTGATCACATTACGCCTGTACTGGCTCACCTGCACTGGCTTCCTGTGCACTTAAGATGTGACTTTAAGGTTTTACTACTTACGTATAAAATACTACACGGTCTAGCTCCATCCTATCTTGCCGATTCTATTGCACCATATGTCCCGGCAAGAAATCTGCGTTTAAAGGACTCCGGATTGTTCGTGATTCCCAAAGCCCAAAAAAAGTCTGCGGGCTATAGAGCGTTTTCCGTTCGGGCTCCAGTACTCTGGAATGCCCTCCCGGTAACAGTTCGAGATGCCACCTCAGTAGAAGCATTTAAGTCTCACCTTAAAACTCATTTGTATACTCTAGCCTTTAAATAGACTCCCTTTTTAGACCAGTTGATCTGCCGTTTCTTTTCTTTTTCTTCTATGTCCCACTCTCCCTTGTGGAGGGGGTCCGGTCCGATCCGGTGGCCATGTACTGCTTGCCTGTGTATCGGCTGGGGACATCTCTGCGATGCTGATCCGCCTCCGCTTGGGATGGTTTCCTGCTGGCTCCGCTGTGAACGGGACTCTCGCTGCTGTGTTGGATCCGCTTTGGACTGGACTCTCGTGACTGTGTTGGATCCATTGTGGATTGAACTTTCACAGTATCATGTTAGACCCGCTCGACATCCATTGCTTTCCTCCTCTCTAAGGTTCTCATAGTCATCATTGTCACCGACGTCCCACTGGGTCATTATTGTCACCGATGTCCCACTGGGTGTGAATTTTCCTTCCCCTTATGTGGGCCTACCGAGGATGTCGTGGTGGTTTGTGCAGCCCTTTGAGACACTAGTGATTTAGGGCTATATAAGTAAACATTGATTGATTGATTGATTGATATATTCAACCAAAATGTTGGGTCATTTCTACAAAATCACTTGGTTGTTTTTAGTTTTTTTTGTTGTCCAAACGTCATAATGATTTATTACTCCAACAGTCAGATGTCAGTATTGCAACTTGTATTTTTTTTAAGATGCTGGGTCACTGCTTGGGTCATAAAAACTATCCAATGTGGGTAGTTTTCTACCCAGCTGCTGGATAACTATTGGATCAAACCAACAGTGGGTTTATTTAACTCAGCTCGATGGGTTATATATTCAACCCAAATGCTGGGTCATTTTAGCTGCAATGCTGGGTCAATTTTATAAAATAACTTTGTTATTTTGAGGGGTTTTTGTAGTCCAAATGCCATGATGATTTATTACTCCAACAGGCAGAGGTCAGTATTGGGGCAAAAAAAGTATTTAGTCAGCCACCGATTGTGCAAGTTCTTCTACTTAAAATGATGACAGAGGTCTGTAATTTTCATCATAGGTACACTTCAACTGTGAGAGACAGAATGTGAAAAAAATCCAGGAATTCACATTGTAGGAATTTAAAATAATTTATTTGTAAATTATGGTGGAAAATAAGTATTTAGTCAACCATTCAAAGCTCTCACTGATGGAAGGAGGTTTTGTCTCAAAATCTCACGATACACAGCCCCATTCATTCTTTCCTTAACACGGATCAATCGTCCTGTCTCTTAGCAGAAAAACAGCCCCAAAGCATGATGTTTCCACCCCCATGCTTCACAGTAGGTGTGGTGTTCTTGGGATGCAACTCAGTATTCTTCTTCCTCCAAACACGACGAGTTGAGTTTATACCAAAATGGATACATGGATGATGCAGCAGAGGATTGGGAGAATGTCATGTGGTCAGATGAAACCAAAATAGAACTTTTTGGTATAAACTCAACTTGTCGTGTTTAGGGGAAGAAGAATACTGAGTTGCATCCCATGAACATCATACCTACTGTGAAGCATGGGGGTGGAAACATCATGTTTTGGGGCAGTTTTTCTGCTAAGGGGACAGGACGATTGATCCGTGTTAAGGAAAGAATGAATGGGGCCATGTATCATGAGATTCTGAGCCAAAACCTCCTTCCATCAGTGAGAGCTTTGAATGGTTGACCAAATACTTATTTTCCACCATAATTTACAAATAAATTCTTTAAAATTCCTGCAATGTGACTTCCTGGATTTCTTTTTCACATTCTTTCTCTCACAGTTGAAGTGTACCTATGATGAAATTTACAGACCTCTGTCTTCATTTTAAGTGGGAGAACTTGCACAATCGGTGGCTGATTAAATACTTTTTTGCCCCACTGTATATGGCCATCCATCCATCCATTCATACATCATCTTCCGCTTATCCAAGGTCGGGTCCCGGGTGCAGCAGCCTTAGCAGGGAAGCCCAGTCTTCCCTCTCTCCAGCCACTTCGTTTGTTGCAGCCCTATTTTGCTTACAATAAAATCAGGCCTCGGAGGGCACAAGGAGAAAAGGAGCGCTTTAATTGGTCACCAAAGCCCAGTGGTCTGCAACCTGCGGCTCTTTAGCTCCGCCCTAGTGGCTCCCTGGACCTCTTTCAGAATTGTGTGAAAATGGAAAAAGATGATGATGAAAATATATTTTCCGTAGGAGAACAAACATGACACAAACCTTCCTAATTGTTAGAAATCCACTGTTTAAATTAGACATGCTTCACTGATGAGAGTATTTTGCAAGCACTGTTTTGTTCGACTGATCTCAGCGATCTTTGAACTCATCGTAGTTTGTTTACATGTACAACTTTCTCCGACGCTGCTCCATAAACACCTGTTTTATGCCACTCCTTTTTTGTCTCATTTTGTCCACCAAACATTTTATGCTGTGCGTGAATGCACAAAGGTGAGCTTTGTTGATTTGATTTATTTGTTGGAGTGCTTATCAGGCATATTTGGCCAATCCATGACTGCAAGCTAATTGATGATAACATGTTCTTTAGACTAGCTGTATATATTGCATCACTATGCATTATTCATTTCCTTTACTTATGTCCTCTGTGTATTTGATTTATATTTCCATTTCTCATGACACATTATCTGTTTGTAATGAGGCCACCTTTATGATGGTTGTTTGTGTCCCATGTTGTCCCAGACTACAGCAAAACGTTACATAGCTTGCAAAGATTGTAATAAATCCTTTAGAAGAAGACAGCCTGCTGTTTCCTTATAATTGGACACACACATCTATGTTGCAAAAATGTGTAGAGTAAAATTTAAAATACAACATTTCTGTCAACGAAGATTTGCGTCAGCCTTTGATAGTAGGCTAATATAGACACTTACATGAAGTGTTGTCTTCATTAAAACACTTATATAAGACTCTTAAAGTCATTTTGATAGTAGGCTAATACAGTTAATATAGACACATCATTGAACGAAGAACAATAAACTAAACTAATGTAAGTGTACCTACTCAGTAGACTAGTGTTTAGTGTCCGCCCTGAGAACGGTAGGTTGGGAGTTCAAACCCTGGCTGAGTCATACCAAAGTCTATACAAATGGGACCCATTGCCTCCCTGCTTGGCACTCCGCATCAAGGCTTGGATTTGTGGGTTAAATGACCAAAAATGATTCCCGGGCGCGTCCACGACTGCTGCCCACTGCTCCCCTAACCTCCCAGGGAATAAATAAGGGGATGGGTCAAATGCAGAGGACAAATTTCACCACACCTAGTGTGTGTGTGACAATCATTGGTACTTTAACTTTAAAGTCATTTTAATAGTAGGCTAATATAGCTAATATGGTCACATTATGTGTTGTCTTCATTATAGCACTTATATAAGGCAGACAGATTTGTTTTTGGTATTTCTTGGTCCAGTATGACTCTTTCAACATGTTGGGTTGGCGACCCCAGCCCTAGCACACCGACAGCATGTGTAATCTCGCCTCTTTGGAGCCTTTGGGTCCCGTTTTGCATTTTTTATTAAAAGACAAATGATACAATTAATTAATTTTTCAAACTGAGACTTGCTGACTTTGGCTCATTTTCTGTGAAGAACATATATCAGAATACATATTTAATGACATCCCCCCAGCCCCCCCTTCCTCCTACACATTTCTATTACATATAAGATGTCCGGGTCCATTGGACCTAATAGGAGTGTGGAAATTGACGTTTTCTGTAACACACACACACAAACAGCAGGCCTAGACAGGAGGAGGACAGAGTGTAGGTACACAGAACATCAGAAGGTCAAATGTGCGAGAAAATGAGAGCAGACAGTGTTGACAAACAATGTTGCAACCATCTGTGGGAACCGCAGGTGCAGAAACACAAACAAAGAATCCCTGTGGGAGGCAGAAACTGGCAGAGAAATTTTCCGTGAAACATTGATGTTGTTGTTACTCAGCCAGACAGATCTTTACCTTATCCCAATAAACATCTGTTCAGTATTTTAACATAAACGTGTTTGATTGTGAGGCATTAAAAGCCACAAAATGCAACGAGTCCATCAGACCCACAAACGCTGGCTAACTAACTACAATATGAACATTATGGGATCGGATTTATCGGTGTGACATCCATCCATCCATCCATCCATTTTCTACTGCTTGTCCCTTTCGGGGTCGCGGGGGGGGCTGGAGCCTATCTCAGCTGCATTAGGGCAGAAGGCGGGGTACACCCTTGACAAGTCGCCACCTCATCGCAGAGCCAACACGGAAAGACAGACAACATTCACACTCACATTCACACACTAGGGCCAATTTAGCTGAAGTGCCCTCTTTATGCAGGCACCTCCTGGCAGACCGACGCGTACTTCCATGGCGCCCTTCCACCTTCCACCTCATAAACATTGTTGCCTCAGCAGCAAAAGATCGCCGAGAGTATATTTCCAGTGCTGACTGGCAGCCATGTTTGTTGTCCACTTGGACCCGGCTCCACGTGAGTAGACTGGAATGTTGCTCGCCACCAGGACTCTCATTGGCCGGGGATACGATGCAAGGAGGTGGTTTGGATTCACATTGGCCTATAAATCTTCCCTAACTCAACGTCTGAACTGTAAACGTTTAAATTCGATCTGAGTAGCGGAACAATAATTGCTGCCGGCTGCTGCTCAGCGCGTCCCTGCTGTGTTCGGAACATAAGCGATTGTCTCCTTGTCTGGCTGCAGCTTTGTCACTCGGGCTGAATATAGGTCACACGCACACACACAAACACACTCTACTTTGCACAGTCATGACGAGAGATGTCCAATATGGGCTTTTTTGCCAATATCCGATATTGTCCAACTCTCAAATACAGATACCGATATCAACTGATACCAGTCGTGGAATTAACACATTACTATGCCTAATTTTGTTGTGATACCCCGCTGGATGCATTAAACAATGTAAAAAGGTTTTCCAAACTAAGAGAACAACTTCAACTCAAGTTATGGGAAAAAATATCAACATGGCACTGCCGTATTTATTATTGAAGTCACAAACTGCATTATTTTTCTTTTAACATTTCTCAAAATGATCGGTGCGGCGTCTTCAGTAATGCGGACGTTGTATCGATCCGTTGTGGTGAAGAAGGAGCTGAGCCGGAAGGCAAAGCTCTCAATTTACCGGTTGATCTACCTTCCCATCCTCACCTATGGTCATGAGCTTTGGGTCATGACCGAAAGGATAAGATCACGGGTACAAGCGGCCGAAATGAGTTTCCTCCGCCGGGTGGCGGGGCTCTCCCTTAGAGATAGGGTGAGAAGCTCTGCCATCCGGGAGGAGCTCAACGTAAAGCCGCTGCTCCTCCACATCGAGAGGAGCCAGATGAGGTGGTTCGGGCATCTGGTCAGGATGCCACCCGAACACCTCCCTAGGGATGTGTTTAGGGCACGTCCAGCTGGTAGGAGGCCATGGGGAAGACCCAGAACACGTTGGGAAGACTGTCTCCCGGCTGGCCTGGGAACGCCTCGGGATCCCCCGGGAAGAGCTAGACGAAGTGGCTGGAGATAGGGAAGTCTGGGCTTCCCTGCTTAGGCTGCTGTCCCCGCGACCCGACCTCGGATAAGCGGAAGATGATGGATGGATGGATGGATGGATTTCTCAAAATAGCAGCTTGGAATTTGGGACATGCTCTCCCTGAGAGAGCATGTTTTACTGTGTTTGAGGTGGGTAGGGTTGGGGGGTGTGTATTTTGTAGCATCCCTGAAGAGTTACTGCTGCAAGGGGTTGTAGGTATTTGTTCTGTTGTGTTACGGTGCAGATGTTCTCCCGAAATGTGTTTGTCATTCTTGTTTGGTGTGGGTTCACAGTGTGGACCATTTTTGTAACCGTTTTAAAGTTGTTTATACGGCCACCATCAGTGTGACCTGCATTACGTATGCCTCTAATTCACTTGTCTGTGTGAAAAGCCGTAGATATTATGTGATTGGGCCGGCACGCAAAGGCGGTGCCTTTAAGGTTTATTGGCGCTCTACTTTTCTCTACGTCCGTGTACCACTCCGTACAGCGGCGTTTTAAAAATTCATACATTTTACTTTATGAAACTGATCATTTTGAAACCGATACCGATAATTTCCAATATTACATTTTAAAGCCGTTATCGGCCGATGATATCGGCAGTCCGATATTATCGGACATCTCTAGTGAATACTGTTCTTTCTGGATTGGTGTGGCAAATGTGCAGCGACAGACTGGCACACAGGATGAGAATCAATAAAATGTTTCCGGTTCTGATTCCATTTTCGATTCTGCTTAACGATTTGGTTCTTTACCTAAGTAAACAAAGTAAACAAAAAAGGTGGATTAGCATCCATTTTGTTGAGTTTAGAGGTAGCATGACTGTCATTTGAGTCATGTTTTACTGTGTTTGGTGTAGGATTGTCCCAATCATACTTGCCAACCTTGAGACCTCCAAATTTGGGAGATCGGGGGAGGTACGTTGTAGCGTACCGGAAGAGTTAGTGCTGCAAGATTTTCTGGGTATTTGTTCTGTTGTGTTGTGTTACAGTGCGGATGTTCTACCGAAATGTGTTTGTCATTCTTGTTTGGTGTGGGTTCACAGTGTGGCGCATATTTAGAACAGTGTTAAAGTTGTTTATACGGCCACCCTCAGTGTGACCTGTATGGCTGTTGACCAAGTATGCCTTGCTTTCACATGTGTGTGTGAAACACTTGCAAATATGTGCCATACTGTGAACCCACACACAACAAGAATGACAAACACATTTCGGGAGAACATCCGCACCGTAACACAACATAACACAACATAACAAATACTCAGAGCTCGTTGCAGCACTAACTCTTCCGGGACGCTACAATATACACCCCCCGCTATCGTTACCCCCCCGCCACCTCAACCCCGCCCACCATCCCCCTAATTCGAAGGTCTCAGGGTTGGCAAGTATGCGTGACGTATGTAAGAAGGTGCACTTGTTTTATGTGTCTGTGAGAAGGCGAGACAAGAAAGAGTGGGATACGCATGTAGTGTAATGCCCGCAGCTAAAAGCCACTGCGTGAGAATGTATACTCAAATATCACAATATAGTCATTTTCTATATCGCACAGAGTATATTGATAGATCGCCCAGCCCTAGTTTAGAGGTAACATGACTGTCAGTTGAGTCATGTTTTACTGTGCTTGGTGTAGAGTTGTCCAATACCAATATTTTGGTACCGGTACCAAAATGTATGATGATACTTTTTTAAATAAAGGGGACCACAAAAAAATGGCTTTATTTGCTTTGTTTTAACTAAAAATCTTGCGATACTTTAAACATATGTTCCGTATAGCAATCAAAGAACAATTGTGTCCTTAAATAAAATAGTGAACATACAAGACAACTTGTCTTTTAGTAGTAAGTAAGCAATTAAAGGTTCCTAATTAGTCTGCTGACGTATGCAGTAACATATTGTGTCATTTCTAATTCTATTATTTTGTCAGAATAATGAGGGACAAGCTGTAAAAATTGACTATTAATCCACTTGTTCATTTACTGTTAATATCTCTTTAATTTCTGTTCTAACATGTTCTATCTACACTTCTATTAAAATGTAATAATCACTTATTCTTCTGTTGTTTGATATTTTACATTAGTTTTGAATGATACCACAAATTTAGGCTTAGACCGATTTTTTTTATTTTATTTTATTTTTATCTTATTTTAATCTTGTATTTATTTTTCCCATTCCCCCCACTTGTTTACCTGTATCTCATCTTTTTGTAAGGGGCGCTGGAAGCCGGCAGACCCGTCAGTGATCCTGTTCTGTCTCCCTGTAATGTTTTGTCTGATGTTGAATGGGATTGTGCTGAAAATTTTAATTTTCCTGAAGGAGTAAATAAAGTACTATCTAATCTAATCTAATCTAATTTAGGTATCGATCCGATACCAAGTAGTTCCAGGATCATACATTGGTCATATTCAAAGTCCTCATGTGTTCAGGGACATATTTCCTGAGTTTTTAAACATAATATGAATTTTTAAAAAAGGAAAAAAGATTTTGTGACAATAAATATCGATGTAATCATCATACTTGCCAACCCTGTACCATGAATTGATTAACGTGGAACCTGACTTAAACAAGTTGAATAACTTATTTAGCATTTAGTGGTCAATTGTACGGAATATGTACTGAACTGTGCAATCTACTAATAGAAGTATCAATCAATCAAAAACCTCCTGGATTTTCCGGGAGACTCCCGAAATTCAGCGCCTCTCCCAAAAACCTCCCTTGACAAATTTTCTACCGAAAATCTCCCGAAATTCAGGCTGAGCTGGAAGCCACGCCCCCTCCAGCTCCATTCGGACCTGACTCAGCAATGTTGTGACCCTCTTAAACAGGACAATACTGCCATCTACTGTACATAGAATAAAATAGAATGTACTTTATTGATCCCTGGGGGAAATTCAACATTGTTTATTGTGAGCATTTGCTCACAATAAACAATGATAATAATAAATAATATAAAAAATATATTATATATATATAATATGAATAATATAAATATATTGTACATATATTCTACATTTAAGTGCAGTCAAGGAACATATGCATTAGGGAGTCTGTTCTGAAGCCCACAGTAAAGAGACGTAACTTCATCACGTCGCCTGGTTATTGACTCCAACCCACCGTCGACAAGCAAAATGAAGAAATACGCTTGCAAGTTCCGAAGCGAATGGAAACAAGAACTTCAGTTTATCCAGGAGAGTTCGAAGGGGAAGGGGTATGTTGCCTATAAATTTTGTAGAACAGACTTCTCCATTGAACACGGTGGCCGAACGGATATAC
Organism: Nerophis ophidion; assembly: GCF_033978795.1. Taxonomy (NCBI): domain Eukaryota; kingdom Metazoa; phylum Chordata; class Actinopteri; order Syngnathiformes; family Syngnathidae; genus Nerophis; species Nerophis ophidion. Next base: position 5,892,047 of record NC_084626.1, on the reverse strand, counting down.
TCAGTCATGAACGGTCAGCAAAGCACAAAGCGTCCGCAGCGCAGCATCGTTCACAACCCAGTATTACGGGCCACCTCGCAAAATGGAGACCCGATGGTGTAACTTAAGCTGAGACAAAGATGGCAATGCTGATTGCTGGAAGCAACATCCCTTTCTCATTTGCGGATGTCTACAACAAATCCGTGAAAAATACGTATGTTCCCGGATTCGGAGATCGCTCGCCAGTACGCAAATGGCAGAACAAAGGTTACTCAAATAGTGAAAGGTAAATGTTTTTTCTTTTTTTAGTACCCAGCAAGCACAGTACAGTTAGTAGAACAACTGTGTTTTTATTACTGTGTATTCAATAGGTGCCGTCGGAAATTCAACTATTTCTTTTTTTGTATATATAATAAATATATATAGCTAGAATTCACTGAAAGTCAAGTATTTCATACATATGTATATATATATGAAATATATATGAAATACTCGAGTTGGTGAATTAAACTCCTCCCGTCTTAACCACGCCTCCCCCCACCTCCCGAAACGCAGGTCTCAAGGTTGGCAAGTATGGTAATCATAGTACCATTGACAAGATACGCTATTTTACTTGGTATCATTTAAGTGGATGTCAGGTGTAGATCTACCCGTGCCATTTGTTCACACTCAGGTGCTCTAGCTTATGTTAGCGGTGAGCTATTGTATCCTCCTAGGGTGTGTAGTGAAGCATGATTTAGAAGTAGCTAAAACATTGCAGACAGCGGATGGATGTTCGCTGCTAGCTCGCCATGTCTTAAAGCACCTCTTCCTGAGGGCATTTCAGTGATATAACTTCACATTTATCTTTAGTCTTTAAGCCAAAATGCGTCCGTTCTCCCTTTTCTGTCCACACAGTATGTCTGCTTGTAAGTACTTCGTGATTGTGCGCTGCCAAACATGCTCCTCTGCTCGTAAACTCAGCAATATCACAATGTGATGATGCACCGTCAGGCCTGGGAACGTTGCTTTTCAAAAAGAGTACAGCACCTTTTTTGATTCATTAGTACCGCGATACTATACTAGTACCGGTATACCGTACAACCCTAGTTTGGTGTTTTAATTCCTGTCCAGCGCTCTTACTTCTGTTTTCTACTTCCTGTGTTTAGAATCACTTCCTGTCCAGGTGATCTTATTTTGTCAGTATTTCCTGTTTGGTCTGTGTACTTTCTGTCCCAAATCTTGCCAGCACACCTGATTTTCTTTAATTGGTAGGGCTGTGAATCTTTGGGCACCACACGATTCTATTTGATTCTTAGGAGTAACGATTCAATTCAGAATCGATTTTCTATTCGAAACTAATCAATTAGAAATCACTACTTTTTGATAACATTGGGTGCCACATTCCTCCATTAAAAAAGATAAAAAGCTGTGAAAAATGTCTATATTACTTAAAATAAAACAGTTTTTTCTAAAAAAGGAAAACTCTACCCAAACATTTAATAAAGTCAAATACAAAAAAGGCAGCAAGAGAAGTATCCAACACTTCTCTTTTCTAATGTAAATCAGTATATATATATATATATATATATATATATATATATATATATGAGTTGGGAAATTGTGTTAGAGGTAAATAAAAACAGTATACAATGATTTGCAAATCCTTTTCAACCCATATTCAATTGAATGCACTACAAAGACAAGATATTTGATGTTCAAACTCATAAACTTTATTTTTTTTTTTTTGCAAATAATAATTATTATTTCATGGCTGCAACACGTGCCAAAGTAGTCTGGAAAGGGCATGTTCACCACTGTGTTACCTTTTCTATTAACAACACTCAATAAACATTTGGGAACTGAGGAAACTAATTGTTGAAGCTTTGAAAGTTGAATTCTTTCCCATTCTTGTTTTATGTAGACCTTCAGTTGTTTAACAGTCCGGGGTCTCAACTGTCGTATTTTACGCTTCATAATGCACCACACATTTTCCATGGGAGAAGGTCTGGACTGCAGGCGGGCAAGGAAAGACACTCTTTTTTTTTACAAAGCCATGCTGTTGTAAGACGTGCTGAATGTGGCTTGGCATTGTCTTGCTGAAATAAGAAGCGGCGTCCATGAAAAAGACGGTGCTTAGATGGCAGCATATGTTGTTCCAAAACCTGTATGTACCTTTCAGCATTAATGGTGCCTTCACAGAGGTTACCCATGCCTTGGGCACTAATGCACCCCCATACCATCGTAGATGCTGGCTTTTGAACTTTGCGTAGATAATAGTCTGGATGGTGTACTCCGCCATCCGCTCGATTGTAGCTGAGATAGGCACCGCGGCCCCAGAGGGAATAAGCAGTAGAAAATGGATGGATGGATGGATGGATGCTTCGCTTTCCCTTTGGTCCGGATGACACAATGTCGAATATTTCCAAAGACGATTTGAAATGTGGACTCGTCAGACCACAGAACACTTTTCCACTTTGCATCAGTCCATCTTAGATGATCTCGGGCCCAGAGAAGCCGGCGGAGTTTCTGAATGTTGTTGATAAATGGCTTTCGCTTTGCATAATAGAGCTTTAACTTGCACTTACAGATGTAGCAAATGACTGTATTTAGTGACAGGGGTTTTCTGAAATGTTCCTGAGCCCATGTGGTGATATTTTTCAGAGATTAATGTCGGTTTTTGATACAGTGCCGTCTGAGGGATCGAAGGTCACGGTCATTCAATGTTGGTTTCCGGCCATGCCGCTTAAATGGAGTGATTTCTCCAGATTCTCCGAATCTTTTGACGATATTATGGACCGTAGATGTTCAAATCCCTAAATTGCTTGCAATTGCACATTGAGAAACGTTGTTTTTAAACTGTTTGACTATTTGCTCACGCAGTTGTAGCTAAAGTAGTGTATCTCGCCCCATCCTTTCTTGTGAAAGACCGAGCATTTTTTGGGAAGCTGTTTTTATACCCAATCATAGCACCCACCTGTTCCCAAATACCCTGCACACCTGTGGGATGTTCCAAATAAGTGTTTGATGTGCATTCCTCTACTTTATATTTACATCTAACACAATTTCCCAACTCATATGGAAACGGGGTTTGTATATATATATATATATATACATATATATATATATATATATATATATATATATATATATATATATATATATATATATATATATATATATATATATATATATATCTTCTCTCTCTGTCTCGCTCTCTTGATTCTTAATTGATTAAAACAAATCTACTTTTCCCCAAAAAAAAAGAAATCCTAATTTTTCGTAAAAAAAAATTTTTTTTTAATCAACTAAGAATCATTACAAATAAGAATCGCGATTCATTCAAAAATTGAAAAATCAAAAAAATTGACACCCTTATTAATTAATTAGTTCTATTTAATCCCACCTGGTTCTCTTCAGGGCTGGATCATTGTTTTTGTCACTCTGCTTACTGTGCGCCTCGATACTCTACTTCTACTTACATACCGTCTGCTATGTCTGGGTCACGCTGCAAGCAACGTCCACCAAACCGTGACCATGACCCCAGTAAAGCAGTACAAAACAGTAAGAGGCACCTACATAGTATAAACAAAAATAATCTGAAAATAAAAATAACAAATAAACATTATTCGATAGAATTTTACAAAATTGGAAATTACACAAGAATGTAACATTTAATAACATTTTCAAGACTTTTTGGCAATTTTCTAGAAAATACATTGGTGAAAACAAAAAAAATACAATATTGTGCAATAGTTTGTTTTGTTTTACAAGGTGGAACTAATACTTGACATAGGCAACTCAAGATAATTCACCTTGTTTTTTTTAATATAATTTTGATGATTATGGCTTCCACTTTATAAAAACCTTACATTTCAAATTTCAGAAAACGTTGTTTTTTTTTTCAAAAACTAAGTAATGGTCATCCAAATGTTAAAAAATAAAGACTTATCTGAGTTTTTTAATATCACATATTATTTCCCATTTGAAGTTAAATTGCTGACATGAATGAACTTTTACACCATAGTCTTTTTTTTTTTTTTTAATTCTACTTGTATATTAGAATGACACGCATAACATGTCTCCTGTCTACAATTGAACATTCACCTGCTGAAAATCAGGAGCACTGTTGCAAATCGTTGCAAGCCTTTGACCATAAACTTAGACACTGCTCGGGGACATTAGTTTAACCCTTTGATGCATAACATGGGTCAAATGTGACCCAACCAAGTTTTTATTATCTGTTTCTTTGCAAAAATTGAATGTAATCTCTCAGTATTCCAGGTATTCCAAAATTAACTTGTTTTTGGTCATTAAACATTGTTATTGTATTCTTTCTCTTCATACTTTTTGAATAAAAATGATTTTTGTATTACTACCCTTCCAATGCACAACATGGGTCAAAAATGATCCACATCTATTTTCTATGTTATTTCATGTTAGCCTGAGTGTTGCTTTGCTATATATTTCAAATAAATGTTTTTAATCGTTTACTATCACATATATTCAGTAAATATCATGTTTTTGTTCAGCTAAAATCATCATTTAGGGTTAGGGTTAGGGTTATTTCGCAACATCACAATGGACCACTTCTTCACCAGTGTCCCTCTGGCTGCGAAGCTCCTCGAGAAGAACCTGACTATTGTTGGGACTCTTCGCCAGAACAAACCAGACATACCACCTATCATGAAGCCATGCAAATCACGGATGATTCATAACTCAGAATTCGGATTTAATGTCAACTTGACCATGCTGAGGTATGTGCATCAGAAAGGAAAGACTGTTATCCTTCTGAGCACAATGCATGATGACAAAGCAGTGGATGACAGTCAGAAGAAGAAACCAGAAGTGACCAAAACAGGAGTGGACACAACAGATCAGATGGTTAGCACCTACACATGCAAGCGGAGAACACGGAGGTGGCTCATGGTGCTCTGGTACAATATGCTGGATATTGCCACCCTCAATGCTTACACCAACTTCACTACAGAACACCCTGGTTACATGGGTGGTGTCACCAATGCACGCCGACTATTCATCAAGGAGCTGGGCAAAGAGCTGGTCATGCCACATATGAAGAGCCGCATGGAGGGCACGCCCAAACTCCAAGAGCGTATCATAGAGGCAATGGGAAGATGCGGGATAGGAAAACAAACCATAATCACCACCCAACCAGAAGAGGACATAAGACAGAAGGGTGCGGCAAAGAGGAAAAGGTGTGCAATCTGCTCATCTGCCAAAGACAGAAAAGTCAGCTGGTGCAAGAAGCCTGTGTGCAAGGAGCACAAACGCACAGTGGTAATGTGTGCTACATGTGAGGAATCCGATAACTAACTATCCATCCATTTTCTACCGCTTATTCCCTTTTGGGGTCGCGGGGGGCGCTGGCGCCTATCTCAGCTACAATCGGGCAGAAGGCGGCGTACACCACGGACAAGTCGCCACCTCATCGCAGGGCCAACACAGATAGACACTCACATTCACACACTAGGGCTAATTTAGTGTTGCCAATCAACCTATCCCCAAGTGCATGTCTTTGGATAACTAACTAATAAAGAATAAAATAATCATAAGAACTGAATTGACAATTTTATTTTACGTTGGTCTAATTCACAAGTTTATTTTTGTTACTGCCAGATGTTTGCCAAAATGACAAATAACCAGGTTTCAAATAATAAATGTATGTATCTAAAATAGGTATTTGAAGTAAAATCCATCCATCCATTTTCTACCGCTTATTCCCTTTCGAGGTCGCGGGGGGCGCTGGTGCCTATCTCAGCTACAATCGGGCGGAAGGCAGGGTACACCCTGGACAAGTCGCCACCTCATCGCAGGGCCAACACAGATAGACAGACAACATTCACACTCACATTCACACACTAGGGCCAATTTAGTGTTGCCAATCAACCTATCCCCAGGTGCATGTATTTGGATAACTAACTAATAAAAAAGAAAAGAATCATAAGAACTGAATTGACAATTTTATTTTACGTTGGTCTAATTCACAAGTTTATTTTTGTTACTGCCAGATGTTTGCCAAAATGACAAATAACCAGGTTTCAAATAATAAATGTATGTATCTAAAATAGGTATTTGAAGTAAAATCCATCCATCCATTTTCTACCGCTTATTCCCTTTCGGGGTCGCGGGGGGTGCTGGCGCCTATCTCAGCTACAATCGGGCGGAAGTCAGGGTACACCCTGGACAAGTCGCCACCTCATCGCAGGGCCAACACAGATAGACAGACAACATTCACACTCACATTCACACACTAGGGCCAATTTAGTGTTGCCAATCAACCTATCCCCAGGTGCATGTCTTTGGATAACTAACTAATAAAGAATAAAAGAATCATAAGAACCGAATTGACAATTTTATTTTACGTTGGTCTAATTCACAAGGTTATTTTTGTTACTGCCAGATGTTTGCCAAAATGACAAATAACCAGGTTTCAAATAATAAATATATTTATCTAAAATAGGTATTTGAAGTAAAATATTATTGTAATATGCCTTCATCCATTTTTGACCCATGTGTGTAAACTTGATGTAGTGTTACAAAAAATACTTTTGTTCATAAAGTATGGTAGGAAAAATATAAATAATTATGTGTGGTAATCAAGATTTTTAAAGAATAATTGAATTATTAAATCATAAAATACATTGATTTCAAAAGTTACAGCAAAGAAGCACTCAGGCAGCATGAAATAACATGGAAAATTGATGCGGGTCATTTTTGACCCATGTGTGTAAACTTGATGTAGTTTTACAAAAAATACTTTAGTTCATAAGGTATGGTAAGAAAAATATAAATAATGATTTGTGGTAATCAAAAACAAGATTTTTAAAGAATACTTGAATTATTAAATTATAAAATACATTGATTTCAAAAGATAGAGCAAAGAGACACTCGGGCAGCGTGAAATAACATTGGAAATTGATGCGGGTCCTTTTTGACCCATGTTGTGCATTAAAAAGGGGTGTGCATATGTTATGCATCAAAGGGCTATCCTGGCCTTCGCGTACGGTTAGAATAATTGTTTCTAAATTATCACAAAAAACTTTGTATTACCTTGTGTTCCTGACAAGAAGACAAAAGGCTGTCTACCAAGAAAAATGTCCGTAAAACTCCACTGGGACTTCAAAGCGGACAGATCAATCAATCATCCATCAATGTTTATTTATATAGCCCCTAATCACAAATGTCTCAAAGGACTGCACAAATCATTACGACTACAACATCCTCGGAAGAACCCACAAAAGGGCAAGGAAAACTCACACCCAGTGGGCAGGGAGAATTCACATCCAGTGGGACACCAGTGACAATGCTGACTATGAGAAACCTTGGAGAGGACCTCAGATGTGGGCAACCCCCCCCTCTAGGGGACCGAAAGCAATGGATGTCGAGCGGGTCTAACATGATACTGTGAAAGTTCAATCCATAGTGGCTCCAACACAGCCGCGAGAGTTCAGTTCAAGCGGATCCAAGACAGCAGCGAGATTCCCGTCCACAGGAGACCATCTCAAGCGGAGGCGGATCAGCAGCGTAGAGATGTCCCCAACCGATACAGGCGAGCGGTCCATCCTGGGGCCCGACGAGCGGTCCAGAGATGGCAGGAAGTTACTGCATCTCTGTATTTGCATGTGTAAGTTCTCACCACAGGTGTTAGGTTTCCAACACAGCCGCAAGTACCCCCTCCTCCCTTAGTGCAATTGTGTGTGTGTGTTTGTAATGCAGGGCACCCTGAATGAATTAAAAGGCGAGGAGAGTGGAGAAAAGCAATCACTTGTTTGTCTTCTATTCTCTGTTTCTGTGTCTTTAATGTGTCATGGTATTTGACCCTGACACATACTTTTCAAGAAGAGTGGTACCGCATTTGTCAACTGGAGCGAGTGCTCAAACCAGTCAGAATCTGTCTCTCTTCAAGAAGGTATTCATTTCAATTTGACAGGTAATGGCGCTGACATGATAGGCGATGTTAGTTGGTGCCTAGTACTTGCAGCAGATGACTGCAGCTGGGGTGATAGAAAAGAATGGATACACTGGGAACCGGGTCAAAACTAACCAATTCTCGATTCCCATCCCTGCCCATAATGCACTTGCTCTAATCAAAAAGATTCTGATGTGTTTCTTACTTTGTGTTCTCCCCTGCAGTTCAACTTCAAAGTACGGACCATGGGCTCCCTGTCACTTGCCTGGGTGGGAGATGAATCCGGGGTGAGTTTGCTCGTAGGCCATATGTGGCCAGGTATTTCAACTGGTAGGCATACTGTACATTTTTTAAAGCGGAAACACAATCTATTCTGGGAGGCTTCTCCATCACTCCCAGGTTCACTCTGACCCACAGGTATAGTACTCAGAAAATGTTAGTTCAGATGGTGTCTCTCCAGGGGGAAGGGGGTGGGTGGGTGTAAGGAACAGCATTACTCGGCTTGTCGCCATCACGTCTCCATCTCATCGCTGCCACCACAGTCTGGGGTGGCAATACACTACCGACTGTGGTAAAGTAGGCCGGCTTCGTCGCGTGAGGAAGCCGACAAGTTTTCGTTGTTTTCCGCTCCATATGCTGAATGCTGATATCAATCTATCAATCAATCAATGTTTACTTATATAGCCCTAAATCACTAGTGTCTCAAAGGGCTGGACAAACCACTACGACATCCTCGGTAGGCCCACATAAGGGCAAGGAAAACTCACACCCAGTGGGACATCGGTGACAATAATGACCCAGTGGGACGTCGGTGAAAATGATGACTATGAGAACCTTGGAGAGGAGGAAAGCAATGGATGTCGAGCGGGTCTAACATGATACTGTGAAAGTTCAATCCATAATGGATCCAACACAGTCGCGAGAGTCCAGTCCAAAGCGGATCCAACACAGCAGCGAGAGTCCCGTTCACAGCGGAGCCAGCAGGAAACCATCCCAAGCGGAGGCGGATCAGCAGTGCAGAGATGTCCCCAGCCGATACACAGGCAAGCAGTACATGGCCACCGGATCGGGCCGGACCCCCTCCACAAGGGATAGTGGGACATAAAAGAAAAACTATACTATATATAAATCTTTATATTTTTTCCGTAAAGTAAAAACAAAACACAAAACAGTCCTAGTTACCTGAGATACTAAGTATGTCATTATTATGACTTAGTAAGTCAAAATTTTGACTTAGTATTTTAACAAGTCATAAATATGACAAAATAATGACTAAGTCAAAAAAATTTCTTAAGTCAAATTAATGACTTACTGTAAATAAACGTTTGAAAAACACAGTTAATTTTTCTTTTTTCATTTTATTTTTATTGACATCCAGCATCAGACATTACCATCCATTAAATCATATTCACATACATCACATAGCCGTTGTCTGCCCTAAAAGTCAAAAGTGTTTTTGTCTACCACCCACGCCCCCAAAAAAAGAAAAAGAAACAGAGATAACAAAAACAAGGTAGAATCTACACATACATCAATTAAATCAGCAAAAAATAGATAATACATTTATAATAATAATGAACAGAAATAAAATAAAATAAATATATACAGATACTTTTACGTATATGTACACATATAGGGAGTAAACTTTTTTTTAAATTTTTTTTAAATAGTACAGTAATTCCAGAGATTTAAGTCAGGCTTATGGGGTGTGACATAAGTGACCCAGTTTTCCCAGTATGAGGCAAATTTCTCCAATTTATAATTAATAAAGGCAGTTATTTTCTCCATTTTATATATGTCCATTGTGGTTTCCATCCATTGCTTCAAAGTTGGGCTCTCCTGGGATATCGATTTCCTAATGATGGTCTTTTTACAAGCCATCAGTAGGATATTCATTAAGTATTTATCTTTCTTCAGCCAATCTTGAGGAGCAAATCCAAAAAAAAATTTTTTACTTTCAAGGGGTATTTCTCGTTTAAAAATATCCCGTAAAGCTTGGTGTATCTCTTTCCAATAGTCCTTTATGGTAGAGCAGTCCCAGAAAACATGGTAGTGGTTTGCGTTTGAATTCCCACAATTTCTCCAGGGGAGTTATCACAGTGAGACTTCTGAGAAGGTGTAATGAAAAATCTGATCAAACTTTTCCAGCCAAACTCCCTCCACTTGGGTGAGCTGGTACAAGTCCATTGATATTTCCATATTATTGTCCATTCTTCCTCCGATATAGTTATCCCTCCTTCCTTCTCCCATTTTGTTTTAATATATGAGGTTGAGTATAATTTCATATTCAACACACACTTATACAAGCATGAAACAGTTTTATCAATAATTTCTGAATGGTAAGCTTTTGTAAACAATTCAATCAAACATATATTCGTCTTTGTAACGCTTTTCACCTTCATATCGCAACTGCAGATATCGATGAAAATCTTGGTTTTCTAATATATATGTCCTTTTCATAGTTTAAACTAAGCATTTTTTTATTTTCCATTGCACTACATAAAGCTGTTATACCCTGAGATATCCAGTCCTTAAATCTGAAAAAAAACACAGTTAAAAGTGGGGCCACATGCCGACATATGCTTAACTCATCATGCTTAATTTATTACAGAATTTGGGAAGCCTGTAGTTTATTTTGGGGAAAGGAGTCATGACTAGCCTCTGGTAGTCATTTCTGACTACCAGAGGCTCCATTGTAAGCAGGCTTTTGATTAAATATATTTACTTTTTAGAATACATTAAAAATATATCGTCGTGTCTCCCATAATGATTGCGAACGATAGGCAAAATTCCAAAAAAAAAAGCGCAGTACCCCTTTAAGTCCAAGGACTTACCTCTTGCGTTTGTAAATAAAAGCGATGAAAATTCTGTGATATCAATATCGGTCTAATCACTGTAGTGTTGACCATACAATACTTGGTATCGTTATTAGGGCTGTGAATCTTTGGGCACCACACAATTCAATTAGATTCTAGGGGGTAACAATTTGATTCAGAATCGATTCTCAATTCAAAATCAATACTTTTTAATAACATTGGGTGCCAGTTCTATGATTGACTACATTCCTCCATTAAATAGATCACTTTAAAAGAAAGCTGGTTTTGTTAAATAAAATTCCAGTCAAACATGAAATATAGTCAAATACAAATAAGGCGACAAAAGAATTATCCCACACTTCTGTTTTCTAAAGTAATACTGTACAGCAGATATAGATCATATACATCATTGGTGTCAAACTCTGGCCCGCGGTCCAAATTTGGCCAACCGTGTAATTTCATTTGGCCCTTGAGGCAATATCAACTTAACATTCGAGCTGGCCCGTCGGTAATACACCGCATTCACCGCTAATACTCATACTTGCCAACCCTTCTGGATTTCCCGGGAGACTCCCGCAGTTCAGTGCCCCTCCCGAAAATCTCCCGGGATAACCATTCTCCCGAATTTGTCCTAATTTCCACCCGGACAACAATATTGGGGGCGTGCCTTAAAGTGACTGCCTTTATTGTTCTCTACAACCTGTCATCACCTCCGATTTTTCTCCATACAAACAGCGGCCCGGCCAAGTCACATAATATATGCGGCTTGTACACACACACACACACTAGTGAATGCAACGCATACTTTGTCAACAGCCATACAGGTCACGGTCAGGGTGGCCGTATAAACAAGTTTAACACTTTTACAAATATGCGCCACACTGTGAACCTACACCAAACAAAAATGAAAAGCACATTTCAGGAGAACATCCGCACTGTAACACAACGTAAACACAACAGAACAAATACCCAGAACCCCTTGAAACACTAACTCTTCCAGGACACCACAATATACGCCCCCGCTACCACCAAACCCAGCTCACCTCATTATTTTATTTTAAAATGTATTAGCCTGTGAAGAAAGTTAATGTTGATATTTACCTCAGAAGGCTGCAAATAGAAAAGAAGCATTAATTCTTTAATCTCATTGATGTTTTTTCGTTTGTTTTTTGAACGTTGATTTTTCCCTCCGGGTACTCCGGCTTCCTCCCACTTCCAAAGACATGCACCTGGGGATAGGTTGATTGGCAACACTAAATTGGCCCTAGTGTGTGAATGTGAGTGTGAATGTTGTCTGTCTATCTGTGTTGGCCCTGCGATGAGGTGGCGACTTGTCCAGGGTGTACCCTGCCTTCCGCCCGATTGTAGCTGAGATAGGCGCCAGCGCCCCCCGCGACCCCGAAAGGGAATAAGCGGTAGAAAATGGATGGATGGATTTTGCACTATTAAGTTACATAAGCGTTGTTTGCTCCATATTCAGTGTTAAAGCAAATCAGAGTAGCAAACTGAGCAATAATTAACGTTTTATTCGTGCACTTTCTCTTACTACTTCAAGGCTTGAACTTTTGATTCATGCCTTATTGTCATTTTATTTTCAATTTATTATTAGCCTGTGGAAAAAGTTTATTTTGATATTTACCTCAGAAGGCTGCAAATAGAAAAGAGGCATTCAATTTTTATTCAAATTTTATTTGATATGCCATGGTACCAAAGTGCTATCCATCTATCTATCTATTGATATTTTTTAATTATTATTATTATTATTATTATTTGAAACTCGATTGTGCATGTCACTATAGAGTTATATCAACCATGCTTGTTCAATATTCAATGTGAAACTTGTTTGGGTCCTTATTAAAAGGTTAATTTGTTCAACTTTGGCGCGCGGCATTGTTCAGTTTTAATTTTTGGCCCACTATGTACTCGAGTTTGACACCCGTGATTTACAAGAACAATATGATTTGTGACAGGACAAATACAAATTAAAAAAATAGATTTTTGATTTTTTTGAATCGTTCGAGAATCGTTACAAGTAAGAATGGTGGTTAATTTGAAAATACATTTTTTGACACCCCTACTTAGCTGCTAGGACAGACTGTTTTAGTAGTGACCCTCCCAATACAACTCACAAGTGATATTTACAGTTTTATCATCATATGTTTCCTCTTGGCCAAAGATGAAGCAAAAGACTGACTGTGTATGAAGATGATGCCATTCTTCTCCTCTGCCAGGTGCTGCTGGTCTTGACCACGTTCCAAGTGCCTTTGTTCATGATGCGCTTCGGACAGTCCAACCTCTACAGGAGGTAAACCCTGCACACGTGTTGACGCCGCGATACACAGAACGGTCACACGGTTTTCTTTGCAGCAACAATATGCCAGGGTCTAAATGCAACCTTATGTCATGTGTGTGTCAGTGAAGACTTTGGGAAGACATTCACTGACGTGACCCACCTGATCAACCACACCTTCATCCAGACCGAGTTTGGCATCGCCGTCAGCCCAGACCACTCTGGCAAAGTGAGTCTCATAAAAAAGTGTGGTTTTTTTCTGTCTTTATTAATGTGTGGATCACACGATCTGAGAATGTACAGTGACGAGACAAAGAAAATGATGTAACAAGATCAAAATCTCATGGTACGATATCACTGTATTGTTGGGATGTTACTGACGTCACGTCCATCCATCCATTTTCTACCGCTTATTCCCTTTTTGGGGTCGCGGGGGGCGCTGGCGCCTATCTCAGCTACAATCGGGCGGAAGGCAGGGTACACCCTGGACAAGTCGACACCATCGCACGTCTCGCCTATTAAATACGCGGGGTGGTCAAGCTACAGTAGCTGTATTCTCAATGGGTACTACACTGAAAAAAGTCAGTGTTCAAAAACAAGAAAAAAAAAAAAAAGTAGGCGTGTTTTACTTGAACTAAGCAAAATTATCTGCCAAAAGAACAAGAAAATTTGGCTTGTCAAGACTTTCCAAAACAAGCGAAATTAGCTAACCTCAATGAACCCAAAAATACCTTAAAATAAGTATATCAGGCTTCACGGTGGCAGAGGAGTTAGTGCGTCTGCCTCATAATACGAAGTTCCTGCAGTCCTGGGTTCAAATCGGGATCTTTCTGTGTGGAGTTTGCGTGTCCTGCCCTGGATGCGTGGGTTCCCTCCGGGTACTCCGGCTTCCTCCCACTTCCAAAGACATGCACCTGGGAATAGGTTGATTGGCAATACTAAATTGGCCCTAGTGTGTGAATGTGAGTGTGAATGTTGTCTGTCTATCTGTGTTGGCCCTGCGATGAGGTGGCGACTTGTCCAGGGTGTACCCCGCCTTCCGCCCGATTGTAGCTGAGATAAGCGCCAGCGCCCTCCGTGACCCCAAAAGGGAATAAGCGGTAGAAATGGATGGATGGATGGAAGTATATTCTCACTAATAACAAGTGTACTACTATATGAGTACGTATTTTCTCTCGTTTCATTGAAAATAAAACAGCAAAGTCCATTTGGCTGTCATCTGTTTTAATACGAGTCACAATTGTGTCAAAGTCATGTTTTAATGCTTAAAATAAGAAAGAATTACTTTAAAAAAGTAGTTTTATACTTGTGAGTGTTGATGACATAGCTTTGCCACAGTTGATATTCTATTTTCAAGTAGGACCGGGCGATATTGCCTTTTTTAATATCGCGATATTTTTAGGCCATACCACGACATACGATATATATTACGATATTTTGCCTTGGCCTTAAATGAACACTTGATGCATATAATAACAGCAGTATGATGATTATATGTGTATACATTAAAACATTCTTTTTCATACTGCATTCATATATGCTACTTTTAAACTTTCATGCAGAGAAGGAAACCACAACTAAGTCAATTGACCAAAACTGTATTTATTAAAGTTATTAAGCAGTGGCACAAACATTCAATTCATTTCCAAAACATAAAGTGCAAGGTTGTCAGAGACACTTTTTTAAGTGTCAAATAAAAATAAGCTGCAGGAAATCAAATAGTATTTTTCCTTCACTATGTGGTAGGTTACTACGGTTATGAAATTCTTTTCATTCTTTTGCGAGTGACTTTTCAAATGATGATACGTATTAGCAGTAATGCTACTTTTTATAGCAACGCTTGTACCGCATGCTTGACTTATTACGGTTGTCTGTTCGACATATTCCCACTTGAAGCTGAACCACAGCCAGACGATGGAAACCCTGCTGTTTTTTATTAAGAATTAAGTCTTCCTTCATTTGTTACCAGATCCGCACCTTCTTTCTCTTGTACGGCTACGTTAGCAGCTAACGTACCCCAGACCGCTACGTCTCTGCTCTTTGAGAGTGGACACGTATGTGACGTATGACGTGATAGTTTGTGACGTATGTAAGAATGTGCGCCTGCTTGTCTAAGTGAAGGAAAGACAGGAAAGAGTGAGGAGAGCCTGAGGTGTACGCCCGCAGCTAAAAGCAACTGCGTGAGAACGTATACTCGAATATTACGATATAGTCATTTTCTATATCGCACAAAGACAAACTTGCGATATATCGCCCAGCCCTAGTTTCAAGCATGTTTTATTCAATACAGGTCATACAATCTCAGCAACAAGCTGTAATATCTTACTGAGATCCTTTAGGACCAAAACAATTAAAATAAGTAAAACACTGACATAAAATCTGCTTAAAGATAATAATTATCTTATCAGACAGAAAACAAGCAAATATCACCCTTATTTGAAATATTTAATCTTACTTAGATTTAAGTTTTTACAGTGTAGGTCAGGAGTCGGGAACCTTTTTGGCTGAGAGAGCCCTGAAGCCAAATATTTTAAAATGCATTTCCATGAGAGCCATATCATATTTTTTAACACTGAATAGAATAGAATAGAATAGGCTTTTTCATTATATTTTCTTATAACAAGATTAAAGACTCCAACTTAAGGTACGGTTGTGGGAACAAATATGGGGTAAAATAAATAACACAAGAGGTAATTAAGGAAAAACTAACAATTGAAATAAACAGACTATCCATCCATCCATCCATTTTCTACCGCTTATTCCCTTTCGGGGTCGCGGGGGGCGCTGGCGCCTATCTCAGCTACAATCGGGCGGAAGGCGGCGTACACCCTGGACAAGTCGCCACCTCATCGCAGGGCCAACACAGATAGACAGACAACATTCACACTCACATTCACACACTAGGGACCACTTAGTGTAAACAGACTACTATCTATTAAAAATAACAAGCAATCCTGTACAATATAAAAAAGCACTATAGAAATACACAATACTGTACAATATACAGAACAAGACAAGAGTACCGAAGTAATAATTTAGCATTTTTTAAGTAAAACCAACATTTTTAGAATATAATAAGTCTCTAATTCTTTTTTAATAACATTGTTATTGCTTGAACAGGTGCGGTAGAAAACGGATGAGAATGTTTTATATTTTGAACGTTATTTTTAACATCGTGATTACCAGCGGAATTATGCATTACTTACAATGTCAGCTAAGGTTTATCTGAGAGCCAGGTGCAGTCATCAAAAGAGCCACATCTGGCTCTAGAGCCATAGGTTCCCTACCCCTGGTGTAGATGCTATTGAGCCTTATGCTTGCGTTGTTTCCGGCTGTACGAACCTTTCGAATCGCGAAAAGGATAAAAGTTTCTTCAGAGTTCCTCGAGAGGTAATCAAAAACGGCAGGATAGTGCAAGATTTTACGAACCGACGACCAGGAGAGCAGTTATCAATCCAGTCTAAGAGGGCAGAATCAAAGACTCACACGTTTGTAGTGATCACTTTGTTAAAGGTTTGTTTGATATACTTTTAACGTTTATTATTGCCCATTTAAGTATTATCTTGATAGTGTTTGTAATTCTTAAACACATGTTTGCAACAAATGTTTCGAAAAGCACCAACTTGGCGAGTCTAAATATAATTAACCAAATGTAAGCTAAAACCTGAACGAGTTAAGTTTTCACCAAAGACAACAATCATAAATGAATATTTCAGCACATAGTGTTGACATCTATGGTTATATTTTGATTAACAATCATAAATTAATCTTTTAGCACGTACACAATGTTGACATCTATAGTTATAGTTTAATAAACAATCATGAATTAAAATTTCAGCACATACACGATGTTGACATCTATAGCCATATTTTTATAAACAATCATAAATTAATCTTTCAGCACATACACAATGTTGACATCTATAGTTATTTAGATAAACAATCATAAATAAATATTTCAGCACATACACAATTTTGACATCTATAATTATATTTTGATAAACAATCATAAATGTATCTTTCAGCACATACACAATGTTGACATGTATCGTTATTTGTGATAAACAACCATAAATTAATCTTTCAGCACGTACCCAATGTTGACATCTATGGTTATATTTTGATAAAGAATCCTATATGCATCTTTCAGCACATACACGATGTAGACATCTTTAGTCATATTTAATAAACAATCATAAATGAATCTTTCAGGACATTCTCAATGTTGACATCTATAGTTATATTTTGATAAACAATAATAAAATAATCTTTCAGCGCATACACAATGTTGACATCTATAGTTATATTTTGATAAACATTGTTAAAATAATCTTTCAGCACATAGACAATGGTGACATCTATAGTTATATTTGGATAAACATTGTTAAAATAATCTTTCAGCACATACACAATGGTGACATCTGTAGTTATATTTTGATAAACATTGTTAAAATAATCTTTCAGCACGTACACAATGGTGACATCTATAGTTATATTTTGATAAACAATCATTAATTTACATTTCAGCACATACACAATGTTGACATCTATCATCATATTTTGATGAACAATCAGAAATGAATCTTTCAGCATGTACACAATGTTGACATTTATAGTTATTTTGATAAACAATCATAAATGAATCTTTCAGCACATACTCAATGTTGACATTTATAGTTATTATTTGATAAACAATCATAAACAAATCTTTCAGCACATACTTAATGTTGACATCTTTCGTTATTTTTTGATAAACAATCATAAATGAATCTTTCAGCATGTACACAATGTTGACATCTATAGTTATTTTGATAAACAATCATAAATAAATCTTTCAGCACATACACAATTTTGACATCTATAATTATATTTTGATAAACAATCATAAATGTATCTTTCAGCACATACACAATGTTGACATGTATCGTTATTTGTGATAAACAACCATAAATTAATCTTTCAGCACGTACCCAATGTTGACATCTATGGTTATATTTTGATAAAGAATCCTATATGCATCTTTCAGCACATACACGATGTAGACATCTTTAGTCATATTTAATAAACAATCATGAATGAATCTTTTTTTCTCCTCTCTGAGCTGCTACCTTACCGTGGTAGAGGAGTTTGCGTGTCCCAATGATCCTAGGAGCTATGTTGTCTGGGGGTTTTCATGCCCCCTGGTAGGGTCTCCCAAGACAAACAGCTACTAGGTGAGTGATCAGACAAAGAGCAGCTCAAAGACTTCTATGGAATTACAACGAAATGAACCCAGATTTCCCTCGCCCGGACGTGGGTCACCGGGGCCCCGCTCTGGAGCCAGGCCCGGAGTTGGGGCACGATGGCGAGCGCCTGGTGGTCGGGCCTGTTCCCATGGGGCCCGGCCGGGCACAGCCCGAAGAGGCAACGTGGGTCATCCCTCCTCCAATGGGCTCACCACTCATAGGAGGGGCCATAGAGGTCGGGTGCATTGTGAGCTGGGCGGCAGCCGAAGGCAGGGCACTTGGCGGTCCGATCCTCGGCTACAGAAGCTAGCTCTTGGGACGTGGAACGTCACCTCACTGGGGGGGAAGGAGCCTGAGCTAGTGCGCGAGGTAGAGAAGTTCCGGCTGGATATAGTCGGACTCACCTCGACGCACACCAAGGGCTCTGGAACCAGTTCTCTCGAGAGGGACTGGACCCTCTTCCACTCTGGCGTTGCCGGCAGTGAGAGGCGACGGGCTGGGGTGGCAATTCTGGTTGCCCCCCGGCTCAAAGCCTGTACGTTTGAGTTCAACCCAGTGGACGAGAGGGTAGCTTCCCTTCGCCTTCGGGTGGGGGGACGGGTCCTGACTGTTGTTTGTGCTTACGCACCAAACAGCAGTTCAGAATACCCACCCTTTTTGGGTACACTCGAGGGAGTACTGGAAAGTGCTCCTCCGGGTGATTCCCTTGTCCTACTGGGAGACTTCAACGCTCATGTTGGCAACGACAGTGAAACCTGGAGAGGCGTGATTGGGAAGAATGGTCGCCCGGATCTAAACCCGAGTGGTGTTTTGTTATTGGACTTTTGTGCTCGTCACAGTTTGTCGATAACAAACACCATGTTCAAACATAAGGGTGTCCATATGTGCACTTGGCACCAGGACACCCTAGGCCGCAGTTCCATGATCGACTTTGTAGTTGTGTCATCGGATTTGCGGCCTTATGTTTTGGACACTCGGGTGAAGAGAGGGGCGGAGCTTTCTACCGATCACCACCTGGTGGTGAGTTGGCTGCGATGGTGGGGGAGGATGCCGGACAGACCTGGCAGGCCCAAGCGCATTGTGAGGGTCTGCTGGGAACGTCTGGCAGAGTCTCCTGTCAGAGAGAGTTTCAATTCACACCTCCGGGAGAACTTTGAACATGTCACGAGGGAGGTGCGGGACATTGAGTCCGAGTGGACCATGTTCCGAACCTCTATTGTCGAGGCGGCTGATTGGAGCTGTGGCCGCAAGGTTGTTGGTGCCTGTCGTGGCGGTAATCCCAGAACCCGTTGGTGGACACCAGCAGTGAGGGATGCCGTCAAGCTGAAGAAGGAGTCCTATCGGGTTCTTTTGGCTCATAGGACTCCGGAGGCAGTGGACGGGTACCGACGGGCCAAGCGGTGTGCAGCTTTAGCGGTCGCGGAGGCAAAAACTCGGACATGGGAAGAGTTCGGGGAAGCCATGGAAAACGACTTCCGGACGGCTTCGAAGCGATTCTGGACCACCATACGGCGCCTCAGGAAGGGGAAGCAGTGCACTATCAACACCGTGTATGGTGCGGATGGTGTTCTGCTGACTTCGACTGCGGATGTTGTGGATCGGTGGAGGGAATACTTCGAAGACCTCCTCAATCCCACCAACACGTCTTTCTTTGAGGAAGCGGTGCCTGGGGAATCTGTAGTGGACTCTCCTATTTCTGGGGCTGAGGTCGCTGAGGTAGTTAAAAAGCTCCTCGGCGGCAAGGCCCCGGGGGTGGATGAGATCCGCCCGGAGTTCCTTAAGGCTCTGGATGCTGTGGGGCTGTCTTGGTTGACAAGACTCTGCAGCATCGCGTGGACATCGGGGGCGGTACCTCTGGATTGGCAGACCGGGGTGGTGGTCCCTCTCTTTAAGAAGGGGGACCGGAGGGTGTGTTCCAACTATCGTGGGATCACACTCCTCAGCCTTCCCGGTAAGGTTTATTCAGGTGTACTGGAGAGGAGGCTTCGCCGGATAGTCGAACCTCGGATTCAGGAGGAACAGTGTGGTTTTCGTCCTGGTCGTGGAACTGTGGACCAGCTCTATACTCTCGGCAGGGTTCTTGAGGGTGCATGGGAGTTTGCCCAACCAGTCTACATGTGCTTTGTGGACTTGGAGAAGGCATTCGACCGTGTCCCTCGGGAAGTCCTGTGGGGAGTGCTCAGAGAGTATGGGGTATCGGAATGTCTTATTGTGGCAGTCCGCTCCCTGTATGATCAGTGTCAGAGCTTGGTCCGCATTGCTGGCAGTAAGTCGGACACGTTTCCAGTGAAGGTTGGACTCCGCCAAGGCTGTCCTTTGTCACCGATTCTGTTCATAACTTTTATGGACAGAATTTCTAGGCGCAGTCAAGGCGTTGAGGGGTTCCGGTTTGGTGGCCACGGGATTAGGTCTCTGCTTTTTGCAGATGATGTAGTCCTGATGGCTTCATCTGGCCGGGATCTTCAGCTCTCACTGGATCGGTTCGCAGCCGAGTGTGAAGCGACCGGAATGAGAATCAACACCTCCAAGCCCGAGTCCATGGTTCTCGCCCGGAAAAGGGTGGAGTGCCATCTCCGGGTTGGGGAGGAGACCCTGCCCCAAGTGGAGGAGTTCAAGTACCTAGGAGTCTTGTTCACGAGTGGGGGAAGAGTGGATCGTGAGATCGACAGGCGGATCGGTGCGGCGTCTTCAGTAATGCGGACGTTGTATCGATCCGTTGTGGTGAAGAAGGAGCTGAGCCGGAAGGCAAAGCTCTCAATTTACCGGTCGATCTACGTTCCCATCCTCACCTATGGTCATGAGCTTTGGGTCATGACCGAAAGGATAAGATCACGGGTACAAGCGGCCGAAATGAGTTTCCTCCGCCGGGTGGCGGGGCTCTCCCTTAGAGATAGGGTGAGAAGCTCTGCCATCCGGGAGGAGCTCAACGTAAAGCCGCTGCTCCTCCACATCGAGAGGAGCCAGATGAGGTGGTTCGGGCATCTGGTCAGGATGCCACCCGAACGCCTCCCTAGGGATGTGTTTAGGGCACGTCCAGCTGGTAGGAGGCCACGGGGAAGACCCAGGACACGTTGGAAAGACTATGTCTCCCGGCTGGCCTGGGAACGCCTCGGGATCCCCCGGGAAGAGCTAGACGAAGTGGCTGGAGATAGGGAAGTCTGGGCTTCCCTGCTTAGGCTGCTGCCCCCGCGACCCGACCTCGGATAAGCGGAAGATGATGGATGGATGGATGGAATGAATCTTTCAGGACATACTCAATGTTGACATCTATAGTTATATTTTGATAAACAATAATAAAATAATCTTTCAGCGCATACACAATGTTGACATCTGTAGTTATATTTTGATAAACATTGTTAAAATAATCTTTCAGCACATACACAATGGTGACATCTATAGTTATATTTTGATAAACAATCATTAATTTACATTTCAGCACATACACGATGTTGACATCTATCATCATATTTTGATGAACAATCATAAATGAATCTTTCAGCATGTACACAATGTTGACATTTATAGTTATTTTGATAAACAATCATAAATGAGTCTTTAGCACGTACACAATCTTGACATTTATAGTTATTTTGATAAACAATAATAAATGAATCTTTGAGCTCATACTCAATGTTGACATCTATAGTTATTTTTTGATAAACAATCATAAATGAATCTTTCAGCACGTACACAATGTTGACATTTATAGTCATTTTGATAAACAATCATAAATAAATCTGTCAGCACATACACAATGTTGACATTTATAGTTATTTGATAAACAATCATAAATGAATCTTTCAGCACATACTTAATGTTGACATCTTTCGTTATTTTTTGATAAACAATAATAAATGAATCTTTCAGCATGTACACAATGTTGACATTTATAGTTATTTTGATAAACAATCATAAATGAGTCTTTCAGCACGTACACAATCTTGACATTTATAGTTATTTTGATAAACAATCATAAATGAATCTTTCAGCATGTACACAATGTTGACATCTATATTTATATTTTGCTAATTAATCATACATGAATCTTTCAGCACGTACACAATGTTGACATGTATAATTATGTTTTGATAAAAAAGAGGGAAAACACGCTATTCATAAATGGCGTGCGCAACAACAACAAACATGGCTGTAGACACAAAGTTAAATCATTTAATGCAAACTTACCCGAGCAAAAACGACGCATATTTATCCGGGAGAGTCTTGATACCAATGTCCTTGACCCAGCACCACACAAAGAAGTTGTAGACCTCCGTCTTTTTCCAAGTTTCCATAAAATTATGTCTGGAGCACAATAGTTACATATGTATAATCTATAATATCCCTCCACAATATACTTTTGACAAAATATAAGGATTTATTTCCTTGCATGGTTATATTCTTTTGCTCTTATCTGCTTTTTGAAGGAAGATTTAAGCCTCTGTTGCACTCAGATAGTTGGTGCGCTACTTGCTACAGCCATCTTGGCTTGGTTGATCACCACTATTTTTCACTTCCGGGAAGAAGTCATTTGTCGCAATACAAGCAATTAAGATATCGATATCGATATTGTGGAATTGCTCCACCCCCCCACTAAAAATGCCATAGTGTGTAAAATGAAGTGGCAGGAATGTTTAGGATAAACACTCTTACTGTAATGGAAGACAGACAGAATACTCAAATTTTGTCATCATATTTATTACGACAAACATGTATTTTTAGTCAAATAATTGTGCAGAAACATCCCTTGTTTCAAGCAAATATCTGACAATTTTACTTTTAATAATGTAAATACATAAAGAATGTATGTTTGGCTTCCATCCACCCATCCATTTCCTACCGCTTATTCTCTTTTGGGGTGGCGGGGGGCGCTGGCGCCTATCTCAGCTACAGTCGGGCAGAAGGCGGGGTACACCCTGGACAAGTCGCCACCTCATCGCAGGGCCAACACAGATCGACAGACAACATTCACACTCACATTCACACACTAGGGCCAATTTAGTGTTGCCAATCAACCTATCCCCAGGTGCATGTCTTTGGAAGTGGGAGGAAGCCGGAGTACCCGGAGGGAACCCACGCATTCACGGGGAGGACATGCAAACTCCACACAGAAAGATCCCGAGCCTGGGATTGAACCCAGGACTGCAGGACCTTCGTATTGTGAGGCAGACGCACTAACATCTCTCCCACTGCTGGCTTCAAATATGTTTTCCAGGTTATAGTTTATCTAGTCGCTTCTCATATTTTTCGCGATGTGCAGTGCTTTGGAAATGCTCGAGCTTAAGATATTACTTAAGTACTTAGACCTCCGCCAAAGAGGTTGTTTTCTCGCCACGGTTTGCCTGTTAATTAGCAACATTAATAAAAAAGTTATGGATGGACTTGATGAAATGTTCAGGAAATTTCCAACCCCCCAAAAAAATCCTCATCCACTCAAATGACACTTTCACTTCCTCCTTTTCTCACTTTTACTGCGTTCAACGCCCCCACTTTCCGGTCCCGCACTGCGCAGGGGATTATGGCGGGTCAATGCAAAAGCGCCAGAAAAAAACTGCACTCACAAAGTTTCGGTTACAGACGTCACGGTAGGGCTGGGCGATATGGCCTTTTTTTTAAATATCTCGATATTTTTAGGCCATATCGCGACACAGGATATATATCTCAATACTTTGCCTTAGCCTTCAATGAACACTTGATGCATATAATCAAAGCAGTATGATGATTCTATGTGTCTACATTAAAACATTCTTGTTCATACTGCATTAATATATGCTCATTTTAAACTTTTATGCACAGAAGGAAATCACAACTAAGTCAATTGACCAAATCTGTATTTATTAAACAGTTATTAAGAAGTGGCAAAAAAAAAATTCATATAATTTCCAAAACAGAGAGTGCAAGATTGTCAGACATTTTAAAACAAGCTATTAGTGCACTTTTGTGTATGAGGTGACTAAGATGACATATCAAAACAACACTAGATTAAAGTGTACTTTTTGTATAGAAGCCCACTACAATAGTTCAAAACAAATAAAGTGCACTTTTGTGCATGATGTCACACAAGATATTTCAATAACTGTCAAATAAAAATGAGCTGCATAATAGGAAATCAAATCTGTTTGTCCTTCGCTATGTGGTAGGTTACTGCGGACATTATCTCCTTTTGTTGTTGACTAGTTTTTTCATACGGTGTTGATCTAGAAATGTTTGCCTCTGCATTTTGATGGTGTGGCACCTGTTAAGATCCGTACTCGGATCTTCTCATATTATTGTTTATTGTTTCCATTGTTTTATCACTCTGTCATTCTACCTCTTATTTCCTGTTTGTTCCGTCACCATGGTCACTCATTAGTTCACCTGCTACTCACGGTCCCGCACACCTGCTACAAATAATCACCTTCTCTTTATAAGCCTTCCTCTTTTCATTCTTCTGCCTGGGACTCTAATTTGTTCATACACAACGGTACGTCTGCTTTGCGCTTTTGCTTACATGCAATTTCTGTATTATTCTCGCGAGCTCTTACGCTGCGCAATTTTATTCATTCTTAGCTCTCATGCTAAATGTTTTGTTTTCCCCTTTGTGTGCCTATGTGCCAGTTTAGTTTACTTTTTGTTTATCCTAGCTTTCATGCTAGCGTCTTTTGTTTGCCTTTTCTTAGCTCCAGTATTTTTGTTCTCTAGCACCTTTTTGTTAAATAAATCATTAGTTCATACCTTTTGCTGTGTTGTAATTTGACGCATCCTCGAAGGAACAATTCGGCATCACAATGCCGAACAGGCGTAACAGCACCGGATGGAGATGTTGACATGCAAAGTAAACACTCTTCATTCTCTAGCAGGTGACTTTTCAAATGATGCTACATATTAGCAGTAATGCTACTTTTTGTAGCAACACTTTTGCCCCTCACTTGACAAATTACGGTTGTCTTTTCGTCGACATATTCCCACTTGAAGCCAAGCCACCGCTTGACGATGGACCCCTGGCTGTTTTTCTTGGGAATTAATTCTTCCTTCATTTGTTACCAGATTCGTACCTTCTGTCTCTCGTATTACCACTCGCACGGCTCCACTAGCATCACAGCTAATGTTACACGTGCTGCTACCTCTCTGCTCCGCGAGGGCGTATATGACGTATGTAAGAAGGTGCGCTTGCTGTATGTGAGAAGGAGAGACAAGAAAGAGTGAAAAAGAGCCTGTAGTGTTATGCCCGCAGCCAAAAGCAACTGCGTGAGAACTTACCGGTACTCGAATATCACGATATAGTAATTTTCTATATCGTACAGAGACAAACCTGCGATATATCGAGTATATCGATATATCGCCAGGCCTTACTTATGGCATTATTGTGATGAGTTTGAAACCGCAATACGGTATGTACTATACCATTACAATCCGAGTTTATTTGCATAAGTTTATTGTTGTCATCATCGAGTCCATCCTCACCTCCTCCATCAATGTGTGGTTCCCCGGCACCAACGTTCCCTCTAAGGTACGCGCCTGTGCAATTGCACACTGCTCACGCGTCCTCTGCGCATGGCAAATCTAGGCTGCGCACAAAATTGAATAAAACTATAAGCGCATAACATTTGCGCCACTGAATGCTCAAGGAGTTTTGGCGTTTGCTCACATATCTGAAAAATTGGAGGGAAAATTGCCCGGCGCCACAGTCCAGGATAAGCATCAACTTCAGCGCATCGTACATGCTGTTGAGAAGGTGATTGGCTGCTAGCTCCCATCCCCCCAGGACCTGTTCTCCTCCAGGACCAGGATACGTGTAGGTCGGATCAAAGCTGACTCTTCTCCCCTCAGGCAGGAGACTACGGTCCATCCAGACCCACACCTGAACAGTTTTTTTCCCCTCGGCCATCAGGCACATGAACATTAAAAAGATCTGATAGCTCAGTTACAGCTGTTTTTATTACCTATTCTGTGTTATATGTTTTTTATGGCTTCATGGTGGCAGAGGGGTTCGTGCGTCTGCCTCACAATACGAAGGTCCTGCAGTCCTGGGTTCAAATCCAGGCTCGGGATCTTTCTGTGTGGAGTTTGCATGTTCTCCCCGTGAATGCGTGGGTTCCCTCCGGGCACTCCGGCTTCCTCCCACCTCCAAAGACATGCACCTGGGGATAGGTTGATTGGCAACACTAAAATTGGCCCTAGTGTGTGAATGTGAGTGTGAATGTTGTCTGTCTATCTGTGTTGGCCCTGCGATGAGGTGGCGACTTGTCCAGGGTGTACCCCGCCTTCCGCCCGATTGTAGCTGAGATAGGCGCCAGCGCCCCCCGCCACCCCAAAAGGGAATAAGCGGTAGAAAATGGATGGACGGATGTTTTTTATGTTGGACGATTGCACCAAGAAAAAAATCCTAGTCTGTGAACCCGTCCTCAAACAATGGCAATAAAAACTATTCTGATTCTGATCATACTCAAAGGTTCTTCTAATATTAAGTAAATGGAGCAAGCAAACTAAAAAATATCGCAACCATATAACCACAATTAAAAGAAAAAACTCCCAACTCTGCTTTCACTGCCTTATCCAATCTAATCCACTTTATTTATATAGCACATTTAAACAACAAGAACGTTTTCAAAGTGCTGCACAGCCATGTTAAAAACAATATTAAAAACAATATTATGCTCCACCAAAGACTGAATAAAAACAAAAAATAAATAAATATAAAACCAATATAAAAATAAATATGATTTAAAAACAATTTTAAAGGGTAAAAGCAATTAAAACAGTAAAATAGAAATCAAAATGTATAAAAACCACAGAGGACAGAGGACCACACAACTCACGTAGTGTTAAAAGCCAAAGAATAAAAGTGGGTCTTAAGACGAGACTTAAAACAGTCCACTGTGGAAGCAGTTTGAACATGGAGGGGAAGAGTGTTCCAGAGCTTAGGGCCGACCACACACCCTGGTTTTAAGTCTTAATATAAATGTATTTTATTATTAATATATTGACAATTCTGCATTTTAATATTCAGGTGATCCTGACAGGCGATGTGTCGGACATTGGGGGATTCCGACTGTTTCGCTCGCAGGACTTTGGTCGGACGTTCACGTCGTACGAACTGCCCTTTGAGCCTTTAATTCAGATGCTGTACAACCCGGGAGACTCCAACATACTTCTGACGCTCAGTATCAAGGTAAAAACATGGGAATTGGTGCGTCAACCACATCAACGCATTCATTCTAATAAGTAATCTCCGAATTAGGTTAAATTGTTGAGTGATGATGAGTCTTTTATTTGCTTGTGGATCACTTTAATTTTTTATGGCTGTAGTTGGACTTGTGGCTGTCTGAGGATATTGGCGCCACCTGGCGGAAGATCCATGACAGCGTTTGCCTTGTCAGATGGTAAGAATTTTCCTCTTATGTTCTAACTTTCACACACAAAAGCAATGAAATCATGAACATTCTCACCTCGCAAAGGTACGAGGTGTGTCAGAAAATTAATATTTCAAATCCAAACTAGGCCTGGGCCGATTACAAATGTTGCTCTTCAATTTATTGACCTACAAATTATTGCAGATGAACAATATTATCGTCAGAAATGTTTTGAGACCAAGTGATCCACTGGTGTAATGACAGTATATAATAATAATACATGTATATCCTTTCAGGTGCTAAAACTTGTATCCCTTGTATATTTTAACACTGTAATTGGAATGTAAACATTTAAATCTCCAAGTTAAACAAAACAAATTAATAATAAAAATATAATATACCCTGTTTGCACAATTTTGCACTTAAATAAAACTCCCAACTAAAAGCAATTACAAATGTTAAGAAGGGGACTGGAGTACCCTCAAATATACAAAAGCAAAACAATAAATAAAATGTTTAAAGTATTGACAAGCAAAGTTACACTTTAATATTGAACATACATGACTTAACTGACAATCAAGTTAGGACCTTCTTAAAGAAAAGTGCAGAGTAATAAAATAAACACTACAATTCAACCCAAAATGTTGCAAGAGCCCTATTGGACCGAAGATACAAAAAAAATTTGTCGGGAGCCGTAAAAAAATTAAAAGCTTTTGTAAGACAACACATGATGTATGTGTTTATATTAGCCTACTATCAAAAAGATTGTGTCGCAGGCTGACGCAAATCTTCGTTGACAGAAATGTTGAAATGTAATATTTGTTCTCCACATTTTTACAACATTGGAAAACATTAGTAAAACAGAGGCTTCTTAGAGGGTGAGATAACTCCTGGAAATGACTGGGTAACGTTTGCAGTTTTCATTATTACATACAGATAATGTGTTATGAGACATTCAAATATCAATTCAATACACAGAGGACATACTGTAAGTGCATTAAATTAACTCAATGCAGTGACTAAAGATGCCTGATTAGCACTCCAACAAGTCAATAACATCATCAAAGCTCACCCATGTATATTCACGCACAACATAAAAAGTGGCATAAAATGTCTTTCTGTGGCAGCGTCGGAGAAAGTTGTGCATATAAACAAACTAGGGTGAGTTCAAGGACCACCAAAATTAGTAGGACAAAATGGTGCTTGCCAAATACTCTCATCAGTAAAGCATGTTTAATACAAACAGTGGAAGTTCTAACAATTAGGAAGGTTTGTGTCAAGTTTATCCTCCTATAAAAACCATATTAAAACAAAAAATATAATTTCCTCCCATTTTTTCCATTTTCATACATTTTTGACAAAGTTCCAGGAAGCCACTATGGCAGTGCTCAAGAGCCGCAGGTTGCCGACCCCAGGTTTAAGCAGATTTATTAACATGTCATATTAGGACTGGGCCTTTTATTAATATCTCGATATTTTTAGGCCATGTCACGATACACGCTATATACCTCCATATTTTGCCTTAGCCTTGAATGAACACTTGATGCATATAATCACAGCAGTATGATGATTCTATGTGTCTACCTTAAAACATTCTTGTTCATACTTTATTAATATATGCTTATTGTAAACTTTCATGCAGAGGGAAATCACATCTAAGTCAATTTACCAAAACAGTATTTATTTAACAGTTATTAAGCAGTGGCACAAAATGTCATGTCATTTCCAAAACATAAAGTGCAAGACTGTCAGACATTTTAAAACAAGCTATGAATGCACTTTTGTGCATGATGTCACTAAGTTGACATATCAAAACAACACAAAATTAAAGTACACTTTTTGTACAGAACGCCACTACAATAGTTTAAAACAAATAAAGTGCACTTTTGTGCATGATGTCACACAAGAGATTTCAATAACTGCATAATAGGATATCAAATGGTTTAAGTCCTTTGCTATTTGGTAGGTTCCTGCAGACATTATCTCCTGTTGTTCACTATTTTTTTCATATAGTGTTGATCTAGAAATGTTTGCCTCGACATTTTGATGGTGTAGGCGTGTGGCACCGAATGGAGATGTTGACATGCGGAGTATGCGCTCTTCATTCTCTAGCAGGTGACTTTTCAAAGGATGCTACATATTAGCAGTAATGCTACTTTTTGTGGCAACCATTTTGCCCCACACTTGTATATGTCCTATACAACTAATATATGTCCTTTGCTATGTGGTAGATTCCTGCAGATGTTATCTCCTTCTGTTGTTGACTATTTTTTTCATACGGTGTTGATCTGGAAATGGTTGCTTCGGCATTTTGTTGGTGTGGCAACGAACGGAGATGTGGACATGCGGAGTTTCAAGCACACCTTATTCTCTAGCAAAAGGCAGTGCCTCTAAGGCTGGGTGGAAATCGGGAGAAATTCGGGAGAATTGTTGCCCTGGGAGATTTTCGGGAGCGTCTTGGAAGAGTTAGTGCTGCAAGGGGGTCTGAGTATTTGTTTTGTTGTGTTTATGTTGTGTTACGGTGCGGCGGTTCTCCTGAAATGTGTTTGTCATTCTTGTTTGGTGTGGGTTCACAGTGTGGGGCATATTTGTAACAGTGTTAAAGTTGTTTAAATGGCCACCCTCAGTGTAACCTGTATGGCTGTTGACCAAGTATGCTTGCATTCACTTGTGTGTGTGAAAAGCCATAGACATGTGATTGAACCGGCACGCAAAAGCAGTGCCTCTAAGGCACGCCCCCAATATTTTTGGCCGGGTGGAAATCGGGAGAAATTCGGGAAAATGCTTGCCCTGGGAGATTTTCGGGAGCTTCCCACAAGAGTTAGTGCTGCGAGGGGTTCTGGGTATTTGTTTTGTTGTGTTTATGTTGTGTTACGGTGCGGCTGTTCTCCTGAAATGTTTGTCATTGTTGTTTGGTGTGGGTTCACAGTGTGGCGCATATTTGTAACAGTGTTAAAGTCAATTATACGGCCACCCTCAGTGTGACCTGTATGGCTGTTGACCAAGTATGCTTTGCATTGTGTGTGTGAAAAGCCGTAGATATTATGACATTGGGCCGGCACGCAAAAGCAGTGCCCCTAAGGTACGTCCCCAATATTGTTGACTGGGTGGAAATCGGGAAAAATTCGGGAGAATGGTTGCCCCGGCAGATTTTCGGGAGGGTCACTGAAATTCATGAGTCTCCCGGGAAAATCGTGATGGTTGGCAAGAATGACTCGTAGACGCAACTGCTCTGTACTTCTTCCTATGTCCGTGTACCACTCCGTACAGCGGCGTTTTAAAAAGTCATACAATTTATATTTTGAAACCGATACCAATAATTTCCGTTATTACATTTTAAAGTATTTATCGGCCGATAATTTCGACAGTCGCATATTATTGGACATCTCTAGTAATAACAACATTGATAATGAAAACACAATATTTGAATTTATTATCACTGTCACGTCAAATACTTAATGCAAAGAATGCTTAAATTACAAAAAAAGAGAGGGGTAAAGAAAGAAGAGCGAACTATATTAACCTTTTACATTGTTATGGTAAAAATAGGTTCAGCTTTAGCAGTGTGCCATGTTTTGTGATGTGGGTGTGTATTTGTATGAGTATGATTGTGTCCACTTGTATGTATGAATTTAATGCAGCATGAGTATATAGTATGTATGTATGTACGTATGTATGTGTGTAATGAATATATTTTTGTATGTACAGTCTATATGTGTGTATGTGTATGTACATCAGTTCATTGTAGTTTCGTTGACAATTGTGTTGATTTCTCTAGATAAGGGGTGTCAAACTCAAATGCAGAGTGGGCCAAAATTTTAAACGGAACAAATTCGCGGGCCATGGTTGAACAAATTAACCTTTTAATAGGGACCCAAACAAGTTTTGCATTAAATATTGAACAAGCAAGGCTTATATAACTTTATATTGACGTGCAGAATCCAGTTTCAAATAATTATAATAATAATAATAATAATTTTAAAAAATATCAATGGCATATCAAATAAAATTTAAATAAAAATGGTATGCCCTTTTTTCTATTGCAATCTTCTGAGGTAAATATTAATTTTTTTCCACAGGCTAATAATGAATTTAAAAATAAAATAACAATAATGAATGAACCAAACATTCAAGCCTTGAAGTAGCAAGAGAAAATGCATGAATAAAACGTTAATTATTGGCCAGTTTGCTGGAAGTTTCCCGGAAGAGTTAGTGCTGGAAGGTGTTTTGGGTACTTTTTCTGTTGTGTTACGGTGCGGATGTTCACCCGAAATGTGTTTGTCATTCTTGTTTGGTGTGGGTTCACAGTGTGGCGCATATTTGTAACAGTGCTAAAGTTGTTTATACGGCCACCCTCAGTGTGACCTGTATGGCTGTTGACCAAGTATGCCTTGCATTCACTTGTGCGTGTGTGTGTGTAAAAGCCACAAATATGTGACACGCTGTTAGTATGGAGGAAAAGCGGACGTGACGACAGGTTGTAGAGAACGCTAAAGGCAGGGCTTTTAACTATATTGCACGCCCCCAATATAGTTGTCCAGGTGGAAATCGGTAAAAATTCGGGAGAATGGTTTCCCCGGGAGATTTTCGGGAGGGGCACTGAACTTCGGGAGTCTACTGGGAAAATTGGGAGGTTTGGCAAGTATGAGTATTAGCGGTGAATGCGGTGTTACAGCGGCACCGACGCTGTATAACACCGGGGAGCCAGCTCTAATGCTAAATTGATATTGCCTCAAAGGCCAAATTCAATTACATGGCGGGCCAGATTTGGCCAGCGGGCCAGAGTTTGACACCCATGCTCTAGATTGTACAGGTGTATGTGAGAGGTAAACAAAAGTGATAATTCCTGAAATAATGTCCGCAATATTGTGATAAATGTAACCGGCATATACTGTAAATTGATCCATCTAGCCATCACTGACAGACAGTCCTGTCCAGGTTGCAATTCGCAATATATTCTCGCATCTTCATGTTTGTGTGTGTGTCTCCTAAACTGTTGTTTTTCCAGCTGCACACAATTTGGACCACTTGCTCGACTACTGTTTGGTCTGGACCCCTGAGTTAACGAGGTTGCATTGTCCTTCTGGGGTTGTTTTCTACTCCATTGTGGGAGCCCTGACCCTTGCGGTCTGGTTTCATTCCAAATTTGGACCTGGAATGACACCAGACCGCCCTGGGAGTTCACATAAAAATACATTTTTGAGTCATTTTTGCTGTCATATAGATGAGCTTTGGCTAACTTCTGTACAGAATTGCATTTCCTTACAAACAGCGGAATGGTCCTGTTATACAGACAGTAAGAGTGTAAAAAAAAAAATCTATTCCTAAATGAATCGCAATTCTAATTTTTAATGATTCTTAGTCGATTCAAAAAAATCAAAAACCGGTTTGGATTTTTTTTTTTTTAATTTTTTTCTCCTGTCATGTCCAGACACAGACAAATTATGTTGTTGATATAGATCAGGGGCATCAAACTCATTTTAGCTCTGAGGAAAATCCGTGCCCATGCGAGCCTAACTATATATATCATGGAATTAAAACTAAAAAAATAAACACAACTTCAGATTGTTTTGTTTGTCTTACTTTGGCCAAAAATAGAACAAACACATGCTGAAAGTCTTACAAGAGAAATATAGAAAACAATACCGGCATCGGTACAGTTTAGATCAGGGGTCACCAAGGCGGTGCCCGCGGGCACCAGGCAGCCCGTAAGGACCAGATGAGTAGCCCGCTGGCCTGTTCTAAAAATATCTCAAATAGCAGCACTTTCCAGTGAGCTGCCTCTATTTTTTAAATGTATTTATTTACTAGCAAGCTGGTCTTGCTTTGCTCGATATTTTTAATTCTAAGAGAGACAAAACTCAAATAGAATTTGAAAATCCAAGAAAATATTTTAAAGACTTGGTCTTCACTTGTTTAAATAAATTAATGTATTTTTTTACTTTGCTTCTTATAACTTTCCGAAAGACAATTTTAGAGAAAAAATACAACCTTAAAAATGATTTTCGGATTTTTAAACACATATACCCTTTTACCTTTTAAATTCCTTCCTCTTCTTTCCTGACAATTTAAAATTTAAAGTCCACCAGGCTGCAACAAACTTTTGGTGCCTTGTTGACACAGAAAAGTACAGTGGTGTATGCGCAGCAGCTATGAAGGTTGCAAGCCTGTTTGTTTCAACTTATCTTTTTGAATCAGCCTTTTCTGACATGAACTTCATCAAGAACAAACACAGAACACGCCTCACTGATGCACATCTGCAAGACTCACTCAGAGTTGCAGTGTCAAGTTACACACCAGAGTACAACACACTAGTTAACAGCATGCAATGCCAGGCTTCCCACTAACTGACAAAGAACAAGATAACAGATTTGGTGTCCAGTTCAAAGTGTGACATGATTTATTTAAAAATTTGTGAGTTGACTTTTGTATTTTAAGTGTTATTATTTGTACAAACATGGTGCAAAGTAATTCATGATTTGTTAAAAAATGTTAGTGTCTAGCTAGTTGAAATGGGATATTGTGATTTCACAAGACTGTCTTAGAAGTGATCATTTGAAAATGTTCAATTTGAAAAATGTGCACTTAGAGAAAATATAAAAATAAAGAGTTGCATATTGATATTTATATTTTTCTATTTATACAGTGGGGCAAAAAAGTATTTAGTCAGCCACCGATTGTGCAAGTTCTCCCACTCAAAACGATGACAGAGGTCGATGACGAGTAGAGTTTATACCAAAATGGATGTATGGATGATACAGCAGAGGATAGGGAGAATTTCGTGTGGTCAGATGAAAACAAAATAGAACTTTTTGGTATAAACTCAACTCATCGTGTTTGGAGGTAAAAGAATACTGAGTTGTATCCCAAGAGCACCACACCTACTGTGAAGCATGGGGGTGGAAACATCATGTTTTGGGGCTGTTTTCCTGCTAAGGGGACAGGACGATTGATCCGTGTTAAGGAAAGAATGAATGGGGTCATGTATCGAGCCAAAACCTCCTTCCATCAGTGAGAACTTTGAATGGTTGACCGAATACTTATTTTCCACCATAATTTACAACAAAATTCTTTAAAACTCCTACAATGTGAATTCCTGGAATTTTTTTCACATTCCGTCTCTCACAGTTGAAGTGTACCTATGATGAAAATTACAGACCTCTGTCATCATTTTAAGTGGGAGAACTCGCACAATCGGTGGCTGACTAAATACTTTTTTGCCCCACTGTATTTGTTGTGAGAAATTATAAAGATGATCAGTGTTTCCACAAAGATAAATATTATTAATAATAAAATATAGTTAAAGGTAAATTGAGCAATTTGGCTATTTCTGGCAATTTACTTAAGTGTGTATCAAACTGGTAGCCCTTCGCATTAATCAGTACCCAAGAAGTAGCTCTGGGTTTCAAAAAGGTTGGTGACCCCTGGTTTAGATCCATGAAGGAAAGAAGAAAGTGAATCAATGTTTATAACTGAATACATTTACATATGCATAAAAATGTGTTTTCTTTTATATAATTTTTTTTAAATGAATTGTTTATGGGGCTTCACGGTGGCAGAGGGGTTAGTGCGTCTGCCTCACAATACGAAGTTCCTGCAGTCCTGGGTTCTAATCCAGGCTCGGGCTCTTTCTGTGTGGAGTTTGCATGTTCTCCCCGTGAATGCGTGGTTTCCTCCCACCTCCAAAGACATGCACCTGGGGATAGGTTGATTGGCAACACTAAATTGGCCCTAGTGTGTGAATGTGAGTGTGAATGTTGTCTGTCTATCTGTGTTGGCCCTGCGATGAGGTGGCGACTTGTCCAGGGTGTACCCTGCCTTCCGCCCGATTGTAGCTGAGATAGGCGCCATCGCCCCCCGCTACCCCGAAAGGGAATAAGCGGTAGAAAATGGATGGAAAATGGATGGAATTGTTTATGACGACCTTTTTCCAAAACACAATATAAAATGTGAGGTATAACAGTATAATGCAGTGGTTCTCAAATGGGGGTACGCGTACCCATGGGGTTACTTGGAGGTATGCCAAGGGGTACGTGAGATTTTTTTTTTATATTCTTTAAATATCAACAATTCAAAAATCCTTAAAGAATATATTTATTGAATAATACTTCAACAAAATATGAATGTAAGTTCATAAACTGTGAAAAAAAACACAACAATGCAATATTCAGTGTTGACAGCTAGATTTTTTGGGGACATGTTCCATAAATATTGATGTTAAAGATTTATTTTTTTGTGAAGAAATGTTTAGAATTAAGTTCATGAATCCAGATGGATCTCTATTACAATCCCCAAAGAGGGCACTTTAAGTTGATGATTACTTCTATGTGTAGAAATCTTTATTTACAGTACAATTGAATCACTTGTTTATTTTTCAACAAGTTTTTAGTTATTTTTATATCCTTTTTTCCAAATAGTTCAAGAAAGACCACTATAAATGAGCAATATTTTGCACTGTTATACAATTTAATAAATCAGAAACTGATGACATAGTGCTGTATTTTACTTCTTTATCTCTTTTTTTCAACCAAAAATGCTTTGCTCTGATTAGAGGGTACTTGAATTTAAAAAATGTTCACAGGGGGTACATCACTGAAAAAAGATTGAGAACCACTGGAATAATGCATACATTTATCATTTGTTTTCAAAGCGGTTACAAAAAAGTGGCAACCCAAAAATTTACTGTGGAACCCCATTTTTATGACTTGATGGGGTCCCTAGGAACCCATTTTGAACATTCCTTGCACCAACACTGATGGAGTATTGGTCTCCTGTCGAAAGGCAAAACCTAGTAACTAACTTCTAGCTGATTTTGAGAAAACAAAGGAAAACTAATCTATCTTGATGCTGTCTTACAAAGATTTACAAAGTCATCAAACATATAGATGTTTTCTTGAGCTTTCATTTTTTTGCCGATTGAGCCATAGAATGAATCTGCTCTCATGAACGTGTGCCCTTTCTCCAGATATTTTATCACAATCTCGGGTGGGCCCCATTCTGCGTTTGCACATTGGGCAAGAGCCGTGTACAGCGTCCAGTTTTTATTTTGACCTCCTCAGTTATCTGCCCAAAAGAGTATGTAATGGGAAGAATCAAGAACAATACATTTAATGAAGGTGCTTGCGACGTCCTGGGCCAATCTTCCAAATATCCCCTCGTGCCATAATATCACAAAATCAGGTTGACCGACGGCCCCCATTCGTGCAAATGTCTCATTAGAGACAATAAAGCGACTGACAAAGAAGCTCCGATTGGTCCCTTGAGATACTAGGTTTTTCTGTTGTATCTACGCGGTTAAGTGGTAGTTGCTAGGTCCTGCCATGTGCGTAACAGCTTACTTACGGAACAAATTACAATATCGCATACACTAATGTAAAGCATATCACCAAGGAACTCCAAAATTATTATCAGCTCAGTTTTGACCAAACTTGAGTTACTGGGTTTTGCCTTTGGACGGGAGTGGTGCGCGTAAAACAGCAGCAGGCGGCTGTGGCCTGCAGCCGGTTTTAATACTAATCAAATATCATCCATCGATAGTTGACTTGACCTTGACTTTGACACATGGGATGTAGATGATCATATCTGCTGTACAGATTTACTTTAAAAAAGAGAATTGTCTTGGGGCGACATAGCTCGGTTGGTAGAGTGGCTGTGCCAGGAACTTCAGGGTTCCAGGTTCAATCTCAGCTTCTGCCATCCTACTCATTGCTGTTGTGTCCTTGGGCAAGACACTTTACCCACCTGCTCCCAGTGCCACCCACACTAGTTTAAATGTAACTTAGATACTGGGTTTCACTATGTAAAGTGCTTCAAGTCACTAGAGAAAAGTGCTATATAAATACAATTCACAATTCACACTTATTTGTATTTGCTTTATTAAATGTTAGGGTGGAATTTAATTAAAAAAAAACAGTTTTATTTCAAATAATGTAGAAATTGATCAGAGCTGTTTATCAATTGAAAGTTAAAAGTTAAAGTACCAATGATTGTCACACACACTCATGATCTGGCGAAATTATTCTCTGCATTTGACCCATCACCCTTGATCACCCCCTGCGAGGTGAGGGGAGCAGTGCCGCGCCCGGGAATCATTTTTGGTGATTTAACCCCCAATTCCAACCCTTGATGCTGAGTGCCAAGCAGGAAAGGAATGAGTCCCATTTTTATAGTCTTTGGTATGACTCGGCCGGGGTTTGAACTCACAACCTACCGATCTCAGGGCGGACACTCTAACCCAGGGGTAGGGAACCTATGGCTCTAGAGCCAGATGTGGCTCTTTTGGTGACTGCATCTGGCTCTCAGATAAATCTTGGCTGACATTGCTTAACACGATAAGTAATGAATAATTCCGCTGGTAATCACGATGTTAAAAAATAACATTCAAAATATAAAACATTCTCATGCATTTTAATCCATCCATCCGTTTTTTACCGGATCTGTTCAAGAAATAACAATGTTATTCAAAAGAATTAGAGACTTCTTATACTCTAAAAATGTTGGTCTTACTTAAAAAATGCACGCATTTGGTTGTATTCAGTGTTAAAAAATATGATATGGCTCTCACGAAAATACATTTTAAAGTATTTGGCTTTCATGGCTCTCTCAGCCAAAAAGGTTCCCGACCCCTGCTCTAACCACTAGGCCACTGAGTAGGTCATTTTAATAAAAAGTATCAATTTTGAATCGAGAATCGAATCGAATTGTGTGGTGCCCAAAGATTCACAGCCCTGCTGCTCAGTACTAGGGTTGTACTACTACAGAGGACTTTATATTTTTTCAGAATTTCAAATGTCTACAACCCCCGAGTTCTTAGCTTTCCAGAAATGTGGCCCACAAAACAATTTGGTTGCATAGCCCTGGAGTAGAGGTTTCTGTCGGTGTGCATCATGAGTCAGCAACAGTTTTTATTATGATCCAGAACACTTACGCAGCACTTGGACGGCAGCCTGGAATCAGAACGTTTAGCCATGCAGAAAACCACAAATCTCGTTTTTGCACATTTGCGTTTCAGCTTAGGCAACATTCAAAATTGTAACCAGCAGACCCTTTGTCTAAAGTACACGCTGCCGCTGTTTCTTTTTCTCCTGGCCAGGGGCGCCAAGAACAGCATCTACTTCACAACAAACTACAACGGATCATGCAGTAAGACAATAATATTTCAAACACAAACACACATAAGTTTATTGATAATATTGTCATCTGTCAATGTTGCTGCCAGATCACAAAGGAATGTTGGAGTTGAGGAAAACAACGGACTACGGTCGAAGCTTCCAGACAATCGCAACGAGAGTTTACTCTTTCGTACTTGGGGGGAAATTCATTTTCGCTTCCATCATGACCGGAAAGGTGAGCATCTTTTTCAGTGACAATTAACCGTTTTGTATTACTTTTTCATTAGTACTGTAATTTTCCAACTATAAGTCGCACCTGCTATCCTATCATTTTCTCAAAAATGGACAGTGCACCTTACGTACGTACGAATTCTGGTTGTGCTCACCGACCTCGAAGCAATTTTATTTGGTACATGGTATAATGATAATAAGAGATACATGTGGACTGCTGGTTGACACCTGTTCAATAAACGACACTAGCAAGTACTCAAATGCAACACCAAAACGTTGTTTCCTTTAGAAAATAGAACATTCAACACGGCGCTCAAAAATCCATCAAAATGTTTTAGTATGACTTTGGTAAGCTACGAAGCTACTCCATTTGATGGATTGTCGGAGCATTACGGCTACCATAGTCAGATGTACTGTGCTTCAACATACGGTATTATAGTGGTGTGTGTATAGGGTGTACCAAAATGGCACCAATTAGGAGACATCAACAGGCGTTTTGTTTCGCAATATTATGCATAACTTTTTTTTCTTACCTATTAACATACTGGCCAACCTTGAGACTTCCAAATTTGGGAGCTGGGGGTGAGGGGCTGTATATTTTCAAGTATTTGTGATATATATATATATATACATATATATATATATATATATATATATATATATATATATTTAAACCCTCATTATTTACTTTTTACTTTTATTTAAATTGATCTCAACACTGTACACTGCTGCTGGAATTTTTATTTTCCTGAAGCAACTCTCCTGAAGGAATCAATAAAGTACTATCTATGATAAATGGGTTGTACTTGTATAGCGCTTTTCTACCTTCAAGGTACTCAAAGCGCTTTGACACTACTTCCACATTTACCCATTCACACACTGATGGAGGGAGCTGCCATGCAAAGCGCCAACCAGCACCCATCAGGAGCAAGGGTGAAGTGTCTTGCTCAGGACACAACGGACGTGACAAAGTTGGTACTAGGTGGGATTTGAACCAGGGACCCTCGGGTTGCGCACGGCCACTCTTCCACTGCGCCACGCCGTCTATATATATATATATATATATGTATATATATATATATATATATATATATATATATATATATATATATATATATATATATATATATATAATATAGATATAGATATGTATTTGTATGTATGTATATATTGTATGTATGTATATATACATATACATATATGTATGTATATACCGTATTTCCTTGAATTGCCGCAGAGCATATAGTATGCGCCTGCCTTGAATTACTGCCGGGTCAAACTCGCTTCGCAAACTAATTAGCGCATGCTTAGTATTACCGCCTGGTCAAACTCGTGACGTCACGAGTTACACTTGCCCTGTCATCATTTTCAAAATGGAGGAGGCTGATTTCAATACCGGTCATTTGAAATCGCATAAAGGGAAGAATATTAAGAGCTATTCAGTAGGATTTAAGGTCCAAGCTTACATCAGACTCAAATTTTTACTGCATGCCTTTGGTAAGTGCCGGAGTGAGAAGAGGTTTTAAAATAATTAGCGCATGGTTACTTTTACCGCATGCCTTTGGTAAGCGCAGGAGTGAGAAGAGGTTTTAAATCAATTAGCGCCTCGGCGGCAATTCAAGGAAATACGGTATATATGTATGTATGTAAAAGTGTATATATACATATACATACATAAATGTATATATACGTGTGTGTGTGTGTGTGTGTGTGTGTGTGTGTACAGTGGGGCAAAAAAGTATTTAGTCAGACACCGATTGTGCAAGTTCTCCCACTTAAAATGATGACAGAGGTCTGTAATTTTAATCATCGGTACACTTCAACTGTGAGAAACAGAATGTGAAAAAAAAATCCAGGAATTCACATTGTAGGAATTTTAAAGAATTTATTTGTAAATTATGGTGGAAAATAAGTATTTGGTCAACCATTCAAATCTCTAACTGATGGAAGGAAGTTTTGGCTCAAAATCTCACGATATATGGCCCCATTCATTCTTTCCTTAACACGGATCATTCGTCCTGTCCCCTTAGCAGAAAAACAGCCCCAAAGCATGATGTTTCCACCCCCATGCTTCACAGTAGGTGTGGTGTTCTTGGGATGCAACTCAGTATTCTTGTTCCTCCAAACACGACGAGTTGAGTTTATACCAAAATGGATACATGGATGATAAAGCAGAGGATTGGGGGAATGTCATGTGGTCAGATGAAACCAAAATAGAACTTTTTGGTATAAACTCAACTTGTCGTGTTTGGAGGAAGAAGAATACTGAGTTGCATCCCAAGAACAATAAGCTCCTTTTTCTCTATCCTCTTGTCGTGAGGCATTCATCCTCCACCATTGTCTTTTCTAAAACAAAATAAAGTACAGTTCTAACTTATGTCCGTCAGTAGACTGGCTATTGAAGCGCTAAAAACTACCGGTACAACAAAGACAACGTGGAGAAGACGCAGTCAAAGTTGAGGCACGTGAATAAGACCGCCCACAAAACTGCGCATCCTGAAGAGACGGTCAGAAAGCGACTTGTAGATGGTCTGTAAAATATAACCTATGCAACATCTTAAGCAAAGAACCACCATTACATGTTATGTAGACCACAAAGAAGTATTTTAAATGTAAAAAAAAAAAATCATAATGCGCCTTATAATCTGGTGCGCCCTCTGGTCTGAAAAATGCGTTAACTAAATGGATTGTTCTTATCTTCAATTACAATTAAGAATTGGCTTTTGGAAAAATTAACAATAAAATACCGGAAATAAAACGTTTGTTTTGAACTCCAATTTCTGCACCGGCGTTTTATTGAGCGTAAAACTACCCAAGACTAAAATAACGGCTTAAGTACACCATTTTTCCTCAATTGCTTCAAGACATAAATAATCAACAAAAACTCCCATATAATCGACACAATTGGATTATGTCCATTCGTGATAAACATATTACCGTATTTTCGGACCATAAGGCGTACTGCCGATGAGCGGGTCTATTTAAGTCTATTTTTATACATAAGGCGCATCGGGTTAAAAGATCATGTCTCCCTATAGGTGCCATTTTGGGACACTTATACACACCATAACAGTACCGTATGTTGAAGCATAGTACGTCTGACTATGGTAGCCGTAATACGCGGTTTCGTAGCTTACCAAAGTCATACTAAAACATTTAATTGGGTACTGTGTGTAATGTTGTATATTTAATTTGGGCTTGCTAATGTCAGATTCAAACATCAATGACATCTATTAAACAAGAGAAGAAGCAAGGAAATAAACAGACGGAATTCAATTTTGCTCAATTTGAGGAAAGATGTGGCGACTGTACAGTCTTCACCATGTACCACATAAGATTGCTTAAAGGTCGGTAAGCACAACCAGAATTACCAGGTACATTAGGCACACTGTCAATTTTTTAAAAGTATTTTAAGTGCGCCATATAGTCCAAAAAATTGATACCGACAGGCCAAGCAGTGTGCGGCTTCAGCGGTCGCGGAGGCAAAAACTCGGATATGGGAGGATTTCTGGGAAGGCATGGAAAACGACTTCCAGACTGCTTCGAAGCGATTCTGGACCACCATCCGCCGCCTCAGGAAGGGGAAGCAGTGCAATATCAACACCGTGTATGGTGGAGATGGTGTATTGCTGACCTCGACTGTGGATGTTGTGGATCGGTGGAGGGAATACTTTGAAGACCTCCTCAATCCTACCAACACGTCTTCCTATGAGGAAGCAATGCCTGGGGAATCTGTGGTGGGCTCTCCTGTTTCTGGGGCTGAGGTAGTTAAAAAGCTCCTCGGTGGCAAGGCCCGGGGGGTGAATGAGATCCGCCCTGAGTTCCTTAAGGCTCTGGATCAGGGGTAGGGAACCTATGGCTCTAGAGCCAGATGTGGCTCTTTTGATGACTGCATCTGGCTCTCAGATAAATCTTAGCTGATATTGCTTAACACAATAAGTAATGAATAATTCCACTTGTAATCAGAGTGTCAAAAATAACGTTCAAAATATAAAACATTCTCATGCATTTTCATCTATCCATCTGGTTTCTACTGCACCTGTTCAAGAAGTCGCATTAATGGTAAAAAGTGTTTTATTTATTGTTGGTTAGCCTCAGAATAACAATGTTATTAAAAAGAATAGGAGACTTATTATACTCTAAAAATGTTGGTCTTTCTTAAAAATGCACGCATAAGTTATATTCAGTGTTAAAAAAAAAAATATATATATATGGCTCTCACGGAAATACTT
Source organism: Nerophis ophidion (assembly GCF_033978795.1). NCBI lineage: Eukaryota > Metazoa > Chordata > Actinopteri > Syngnathiformes > Syngnathidae > Nerophis > Nerophis ophidion. The sequence goes on along the minus strand of NC_084626.1, from coordinate 5,848,925 downwards.
TTAAAAATATTTGGCTTGTATGGCTCTCTCAGCCAAAAAGGTTCCCGACCCCTGCTCTGGATGCTGTGGGGTTGTCTTAGTTTACAATACTCTGCAACATTGCTTGGACATCGGGGGCGGTACCTCTGGATTGGCAGACCGGGGTAGTGGTTCCTCTCTTTAAGAAGGGGAACCAGAGGGGGTGTTCCAACTATCATGGGATCACACTCCTCAGCCTTCCCGGTAAGGTCTATTCAGGTGTACTGGAGAGGAGGCTACGCTGGATAGTCGAACCTCGGATTCAGGAGGAACAGTGTGGTTTTCACTGTGGACCCACTCTATACTCTCGGCTGGCCGAAATGAGCTTCCTCCACCGTGTAGCGGGGCTCTCCTTTAGAAATAGGGTGTGAAGCTCTGTCATCCGAGAGGAGCTCAAAGTAAAGCCGCTGCTCCTCCACATAGAGAGGAGCCAGATGAGGTGGTTCAGGCATCTGGTCAGGATGCCAACCGAACACCTCCCTAGGGAGGTGTTTCGGGCACGTCCAACGGGTAGGAGGCCACAGGGAAGACCCAGGACACGTTGGGAAGACTGTCTCCCGGCTGGCCTGGGAACGCCTCGGGATCCCCTGGGAAGAGCTGAACGAAGTGGCTAGGGAGAGGGAAGTTTGGGCTTTCGTGCTTAGGCTGCTGCCCCCGCCACCCGACCTCGGATAAGCGGAAGAAGATGGATGGATGGATGCATATAGTCCGAAAAATACGGTATCATTAATGTATGGGTGCTCTAATTGTTTTTCCAAGGGCACAGAGCGCATGATCCATGTGTCATCGGATGGAGGAACGATATGGAACATTGCTCAGCTTCCTGCCGTCAACCACGATCAGTTCTATTCAATCCTGGCGTTCAATGAAGACATGGTATTCATGCACGTGGACGACCCTGAAGGTCAGAACCAGTGGAAGTGCTACCAATGAGGAAGAACTGACAAAGCATGATTGTAGTATATGTAGTATTACGCAGTATCCAAACGTTGTGTATGTATATTTGTCGCCCAGACTCTGGGATTGGAACAATATATGTGTCTGATGACAGAGGAGCCGTGTTCTCCAAGTCTCTGGAGCGCCACCTCTTCACCACAACAGGAAGCGACACTGACTTCACCGCCATTACTTCACTCAGGGGCGTTTACATGACCAGTGTACTCGCAGAGGGTAAGCCAACACACTTCATTACATGGTGAGAGTACGGGGGTGTGTTTGGGAACAGCCGTGGACAGGGGCCATAAGACAAAAACAAACATAAAAAGCCGGTCAGCCAGTTGGTGAGCACTTTTTAGCGACACAGAAAAATGATTCCTCAATGAGGATGCCAGTTCTAATTCCACCATTTATTGTTTAATTTTTTTTACCTGTTTGAGTGTTATATTGATAGGCTGCGTCACCTGTTTTGACAGAGCTAACAAGTCATATGACACCTTCATATACTTACACATGCACACTGCAAAAACTAAAATCTAAGTAAGATTTAATATCTCAAATACGGGTGATATTTGCTTATTTTCTGTCTGATAAGATAATTCTTCTCTTTAAGCAGATTTTATGTTGTGTTTTACTTGTTTTAAGGGTTTTGGTCCTAAATGATCTCAGTATGATATTACAGCTTGTTGCTGAGATTTTATGATCTATATTGAGTAAAACATGCTTGAAAGTAGAATTTCAACTGTTGCAAAACTGTGTCATTAACACTCACAAGTAAAAAACTACTTTTTTAAAAAGTAATTTCTTACTTCAAGCATGAAAAAAACCCCATGATGTATGCATATCATTATGTCAAGATAATGGCACTAGCATTTACTCAATTTAAGAATATTTTTCAACATATTGAGCAAAAAGGTCTAATTTTTTCTACCAAGAAATATGCACATATTTAGAAAAAATATACTTATTTTAAGGTATTTGGGGGTTCATTAAGGTTGGCAAATTTTACTTGTTTTGGAAAGTCTTGACAAGCCTAATTTTCTTGTTCTATTGGAAGATAATTTTGCTCAGTTCGAATAAAATACCCCTAATTTTTGTATTTTTTTCTTGTTTTTGAACACTGACTTTTTGCAGTGAAGGTTTGAATACATTTTTAACTTTCACAAAAAAAACCAAACCTAGTCCAAACCATTTGTTTTCAAATCTTAGGCGCATATCAACAAAACATGCGGTGCCAGGCTATTTAAAAATATGAAATACATTTTCAGAAAAGGCACAAAAAAAACAAATAGAGACGTTGTTCTGGTTGTGCTTATCGACCTCGAAGCAATTTTAATTGGTACATGGTGTAATAAGTGTGACCAGTAGATGGCAGTCACACATAAAAGATACGTATGGACTGCAGGTTGACGCCTGTTAAAAAAATGATGTGAGCAAAACAAAAACTTTGATGTTTCATTGAGAATACAGAACATTACGCATTGCGCTAAAAAAATCTGTCAAAATGTTTTAGTACGACTTTGGTAAGCTACAAAGCCACGCCGATTGATGGATTGTCGGAACATTACGGCTACCGTAGTCAGACGTACTGTGCTTCAACATACGGTATTATTATGATGTGTGTTTATAAGGACCCCAAAATGGCACCCATTAGGAGACACATTATCTTTTTGTTTTCTTTTGCAAAATTATGCAAAACCAACTTTTCTTACCTATTGGTACCTGCTGATGTGTATTTAGGATCTGCATCATTCCCATAAATGTACCATTGTAGTCAATAAGCTCCTTTTTTTTCTCTATCCTCTTGTTGTTGGGCATTCATTCTGCGCCGTTGCCATTTCTAATATAAAGTAGCATACAGTTCTAACTTATATCTGTCAGTAGACTCGCTAAGGAAGCACTAAAAACTACCAGTACAACAAAGAAAACAAGGAGAAGACGCCGTCGAAGTAGAGGCACGTAGATAAGAGCGCCCACAAAATGGCATGTGCTGAAGAGACGGTCAGGAAGCGGCTTGAAGATTATCAGTAAAACATAACATATGCAACATTTTAACCAAAGAACCACCATTACATGTTATGTAGATCACAAGGAAGTGATTTAAATGTAGAAAAAACTCATAATAGGACCCTTTTAATGCGCCTTGTAACCGGTTCGCATTTTGTATGAAAAGAGACCCGAATAGACTCACTAATCGGCAGTGCACCTTAGAATATGGTGCGCCTTTAGTATTAAAAAAGACCCAAATAGACTCACTAATCGGCAGTGCCCCTTATAATCTGGTGCTCTTTTTGTATGAAAATAGACCCGAATAGACTCACTAATCGGCAGTGCACCTTATAATCTGGAGCGCCTTTTGTATGAAAATAGACCCGAATAGACTCACTTATCAGCAGTGCGCCTTATTGTCAGGTTCAAACACTGATGACGTCTGTTAAACAAGACAAGAAGCAAGGAATTCAACCGAGCCCAAATTATATTTGGCTCAATTGAGGGGAAACATGTACACCTGTACCCTTGTACAGTGTCACCACGCTCTGACGAAAGATTGTACGCATTCTCTTTTATTGGGATCTTCCTTGATTACAGGGCAACAGCTGTTTCTAAGGCAGGGGTATCGTAAACAGCCATCGCCTTTGTCAAAAAACAGTTCAAAGAAAAGGTTGGTTCAAAGAAAAGGTTGTAAAACAGTTCAAAGAAGAGGTCCCTGGAGCTTGGGCAGGTCATGCTTTCTCACCGCTTTGTAGATTTCAGGTCAAGACAAAATCTTTCTGTGGATTACAATACATCAAAGAAACAGAACACCTCATGTTGCTTCCCATCCCACATAGTGGAGTTTTACAAGCCTTTTGCTGCGATGAGGTGGCGACTTGTCCAGGGTGTACCCCGCCTTCCGCCCGATTGTAGCTGAGATAGGCGCCAGTGCCCCCCGCGACCCCGTAAGGGACAAGCGGTAGGAAATGGATGGATGGATGCTTGGTAGAATTAAAGACAGCTTTTGTCTTCTCGCTGGGAACTTATTGAAAGTCAAAGTTTTGTGATAACTTAAATATAATTATTCTGACACTTATAATCTGGTGCGCCTTTTGTATGAAAATACACCCGAATAGGCACTGCGGTTTGGAATCTGATGCGCCTTTTGTATGAAAATAGACTCACTAATCGGCAGTGCGCCTTACAATCTGGTGCGCCTTTTGTATGAAAATAGACTCGAATAGACTCACTAATCGGCACTGCGCCTCATTGTCAGGTTCAAACACTGATGACATCTGTTAAACAAGACAAGAAGCAAGGAATTAAACCGAGCCCGAATTATATTTGGCTCAATTGAGGAGAAACGTCTACACCTGTACCCTTGTGTGTTGTCACCACGCTCTGACGAAAGATTGTTCGCATCCTCTTTTATTTGGACCTTCCCTGATTACAGGGCAACAGCTGTTTCTAAGGCAGGGGTGTCGTAAACAGCCATCCCCTTTGTCACGAAACAGTTCAAAGAAAAGGTCGGTTCAAAGAAAAGGTCCTAAAACAGTTCAAAGAAGCTTGGACAGGTCATGCTTTCTCTCCGCTTTGTAGATCTCGGGCCAAAACAATCTTTCTGTGGATAACAATACATCAAAGAAACAGAACACCTCATGTTGGTTCCCATCCTACACAGTGGAGTTTTACAAGCCTTCTGCTTGGTAGAATTAAAGACAGGTTTTGTCTTCTCGCCGGGAACTCATTGAAACACAAAGTTTTGTGATAACCTGGATACAATTATTCTGATACTTATAATCTGGCGCGCCTTTTGTATGAAAATAGACCCAAATAGACTCACTAATCGGCACTTCGGCTTATAATCTGGTGGACCTTTTGTATGAAAATAGACCCAAATAAACTCACTAATCGCCAGTGTGCCTTACAATCTGGTGCGCCTTTTGTATGAAAATAGACTCGAATAGATTCACTAATCGGCACTGCGCCTCATTGTCAGGTTCAAACACTGATGACATCTATTAAACAAGACAAAAAGCAAAGAATTAAACAGAGACATAATTAAATTTGCTTAAATTGAGGAGAAAGACGTACGACTGTACCCTCGTACAGTGTCACCACGCTCTGACAAAAGATTGTACGCCTCCTCTTTTATTTGGACTTTCCCTGATTACAGGGCAACAGCTGTTTCTACGGTTACAGGGGTCGTAAACAGCCATTGCTTTTGTCACGAAACAGTTCAAAGAAAAGGTCCTAAAACAGTTCAAAGAAGAGGTCCCTGAAGCTTGGACAGGTCACGCTTTCTCTCCGCTTTGTAGATCTCGGGTCAAGACAACATCTTTCTGTGGATTACAATACATCAAAGAAACAGAACACCTCATGTTGGTTCCCATCCTACACAGTGGAGTTTTACAAGCCTTCTGCTGGGTAGAATCAAAGACAGCTTTTGTCTTCTTGCCGGGAACTCATTGAAACACAAAGTTTTGTGATAACTTTGATACAATTATTCTGACACTTATAATCTGGTGCACCTTTTGTATGAAAATAGACCCGAATAGACTCACTAATCGGCACTGCGGCTTATAATTTTGTGGGCCTTTTGTATGAAAATAGACCCAAATATACTCACTAATCGGCAGTGTGCCTTACAATCTGGTGGGCCTTTTGTATGAAAATAGACCAGAATAGACTCGCTAATCGTCAGTGCGCCTTTTGTATGAAAATATACTCACTAATCGGCACTGCGCCTCATTGTCAGGTTCAAACACTGAAGACATCTATTAAACAAGACAAGAAGCAAGGATTTAACCAGAGACATAATTAAATTTGCTTAAATTGAGGACAAACACATACACCTGTACCCTCGTATAGTGTCACCACGCTCTGACGAATGATTGTACTCTTTAACAAACCCTGTTTCCATATGAGTTGGGAAATTGTGTTAGATGTAAATATAAACGGAATACAATGATTTGCAAATCCTTTTCAACTCATATTCAATTGAATGCACTACAAAGACAAGATATTTGATGTTCAAACTCATAAACTTTATATATTTTTTGCAAGTAATAATTAACTTAGAATTTCATGGCTGCAACACTTGCCAAAGTAGTTGGGAAAGGGCATGTTCACCACTGTGTTACATCACCTTTTCTTTTAACAACACTCAATAAACGTTTGGGAACTGAGGAAACTAATTGTTGAAGCTGTGAAAGTGGAATTCTTTACCATTCTTGCTTGATGTACAGCTTGAGTTGTTCAACAGTCCGGGGTCTTGTTGTCGTATTTTACGCTTCATAATGCGCCACACATTTTCGATGGGAGACATGTCTGGACTGCAGGCGGGCCAGGAAAGTACCCGCACTCTTTTACTACGAAGCCACCCTGTTGTAACACGTGGCTTGGCATTGTTTTGCTAAAATAAGCTGGGGCGTCCATGATAACGTTGCTTGGATGACAACATATGTTGCTCCAAAACCTGTATGGACCATTCAGCATTAATGGTGCCTTCACAGATGTGTAAGTTACCCATGCCTTGTGCACTAATACACCCCCATACCATCACAGATGCTGGCTTTTTGACCATGGAGATTGGGCAGGTCATGCTTTCTCTCCGCTTTGTAGATCTCGGGTCAAGATAAAATTTTTCTGTGGATTACAATACATCAAAGAAACAGTACCACCATCATGTTGCTTCCCATCCTACACAGTGGAGTTTTACAAGCCTTCTGCTTGGTAGGATAAAAGACAGCTTTTGTCTTCTCGCCGGGAACTCATTTTTCAAAGTTTTGTGATAACTTGTACACAATTATTCTGACACTTATAATCTGGTGCGCCTTTTGTATGAAAATAGACCCGAATGGGCTCACAAATCGGCACTGCGCCTTATATTTGGGTAAAATACGGTAGTTTTACCCTTCGCCACGCAGCCCCCCATTATATAAAGTGCCGTGGATTCCTGCTAACTAAATAACAAACTTGACAATGCAACAAACGTCAATCAGAATAATCCAATTTTGTACGTTTGACTGGAAGTTTGTGTATTTATGTAGACGGAGCTGTGGAGACGGTGATCACGTTCGACCAGGGAGCGCGATGGCAAAGACTACGTCGACCCCAAAACAGCCAATGTGACACGGAGACCTCCACTAACAGGCCGAACAAAGTGAGACAGCCGGACAACATACGTGATGCAAATGTGGCCCCTGAAAGACGCGCAGTGCCTCTGTTCCCCTCTTTACAGTGCAGACTTCACATCCATGCCACATACAGCACAGCCATGAAGATGAACGTCCCCATGCTGCCTCTCTCACAGACCAATGCCGTGGGCCTCATTCTTGCTCACGGTATCAAAAGCACACGCCAAAAAAACCTGCCAAATAGTTTTTGTTGTGTCGTAAGAAAACGCGTTTCTCTCTTCAGGCAGCATCGGGGACGCTGAGTCGACCGTCATGCCTGACGTGTACGTGTCCGACGATGGCGGCTACTCGTGGTGGCTGTCCCTCCGGGGCCCTCACCACTATGCTGTGCTGGACTCAGGGGCCCTGCTCGTGGCTGTGGAGCACACCAACTTGGCTGTCAATCAAATCAAGTGAGGATAAGTGTCGTTTCTGTCATTTGCAGCGAGGGCCGGGCTGCGATAGACCCGTAGTCGATATTAGAGATGTCCGATAATATCGGACTGCTGATATTGTCGGACGATAAATGCTTCAAAATGTAAAATCGGAAATTATCAGTATCGGTTTCAAAATTAGCGGTATCTGTTTCATAAAGTAAAATATAGACCTGTTTCTTTAATTCCATAATTGTCTAAAATCATTGAAAAACTGTTCAATAACAGATTAGAAAGTTTAATAAATAAAAATAGAATACTCGAAGAGAACCAATATGGATACAGAGCTAATGTTTCAACTTCACTGGCTTTAATTGAAATTACCAATGCAATAAATAGTAAAACATGTGCGGCAGCAGTGTTTATGGATTTAGCTAAAAGATTTGACACAATTAATCACAATATTTTAATCAAAAAACTAGAACGATATGGCATCAGAGGGTTAGTTAGAAGTTATCTAACGAACAGGAAACAATACGTGAAGCTAGGCGAACACACTTCTACAACGCTAAATATATCCTGTGGTGTACCTCAGGGATCAATATTAGGACCTAAATTATTCAATCTCTATATAAAATACATTTGTAAAGTCACAAGAGATTTAAAGTTATTATTATTTGCAGATGATACAAAAGCGTTTTGTTCAGGAGAGAACACACAGAGGATAATACAAATAATAACAGAAGAAATGAACAAATTTTAAAAATGGTTTGACAAAAACAGACTATCATTGAATCTCAGTAAAACTACAATAATGCTATTTGGTAACAGTAGAAGAGAAAGTCAAACAAAAATGAAAATAGACGGAATAGGAATTGAAAGAGTAAATGAAACCAAATTTCTAGGTATAAAGATTGATTATAAATTGAACTGGAAATCTCATGTAAAAAATATACAACATAAAGTGGCAAGAAACACGTCAATAATGAATAAAGCCAAATATGTTTTAGACCAAAAGTCACTTTATATTCTCTACTGCTCGCTAGTGTTATCATATCTGAGTTACTGTGTAGAAATATGGGGAAATAATTACAAAAGTACACTTCATTCACTAACAGTGTTACAAAAAAGATCAGTTAGACTAATACATCATGTTGGATATAGAGAACATACAAACCCTTTATTTATTGAATCAAAGATACTGAAATTCCACAGCATAGTGGAATTGCAAACAGCTAAAATTATACACAAAGCAAACTATAACCTGCTTCCCAAGAATATACAACAATTCTTCTCAACAAAAGAGGAGAAATATAATCTTAGAGAAAAATGTAATTTAAAACATTTGTACGCACGTACAATACTTAAGACCTTCAGTGTATCAATATGTGGAATTAAATTATGGAATGGATTAAGCAAAGCAATCGAACTATGTACTAATATCATCCACTTCAAGAAACTCTTCTAACTGGAAGTGTTTACAAAGTACAAAAAAGAAGAACCATGATAAACATTCTGATTTTATTCACCCATTCATTCTTTCATTCTCAAAATAATCTTACTTATCTCATCGTATGGAATAAAACTTACTTCACCAATTATTTATTTATTTTTATTGTGATTACTTATGGAGTATATTGTGAATACATTAAGAACAGGAAGTGAACAAAAGTTTTAGCAACTGTTATGTAAAAGAAAAGGGGTAGGATTAAATAAGCTCTGCTTCTTCCTACTCCTTTTCGAACATGTTGAAAAGAGAAACTGGAAATTATGTATCATGTTGTATGATTGCATGTTTGAAATAATCTCAAACTCAACTCAAATGTGTGACTTTTCAAAACGCCGCTGTGTACACGGGAGTAGGGAGTAGTACAGAGCGTCTATAAACATTAAAGGCACGGCCTTTGCGTGCCGGCCCAGTCACATAATATCTACAGCTTTTCAACACACAAGTGAATGCAAGGCATACTTGGTCAATGGCCATACAGGTCACACAGAGGGTGGCCGTATAAACAACTTTAACACTGTTACAAATATGCGCCAAACTGTTAACCCAAACCAAACAAGAATGACAAACACATTTCGGGAGAACATCCGCACCGTAACATAACATAACAAATACCCAGAATCCCTTGCAGCACTAACTCTTCCGGGACACTACAATATACACCTCTAGCTACCCTCTACACACCCCCACCTTAACCCCGCCTTCCCCAACCCCGCCCACCTCAACCTCCTCATGCTCTCTCACGTAGAGCATGTCTCAATTTCCAAGCTGCTGTTTTGAGGCATGTTAAAAAAAATAATGCACTTTGTGACTTCAATAATAAATATGGCAGTGCCATGTTGGCATTTTTTTCCATAACTTGAGTTGATTTATTTTGGAAAACTTTGTTACATTGTTTAATGCATCCAGCGAGGCATCACAACAAAAGTAGGCATAATAATGTGTTAATTCCAAGGGCGTAGAATTGGGTAGGGACGCTAGGGACACGTCCCTACCAATATCCAGCCGCTACTGCCCGTAATGTTGGCACAGAAAGGGTTAAATGTCGGTCTCTGCTAGAAGTCCCGCCTCTAACCTAAATATCGCTCCCTGATTGGTTGCCACTTTCATGCTAACTTACGTGTGATTGGCTGTCCCCGCTGTCTCTCCTTCTGCTTGTAAAAGCTAGCCTACATGCTAGTTGCTAGCGAGCGGACGAGAGGCAGTGTGTCATGCCAAAATTCTTCCCCCCTACAAAAACCTTCCCCCCTCCCTTTACTTCCGTGGTCATGATTAATACAGACGTTTTGTTAACGCTATATTATAAGAATATAACGCTGTATTATAAAAATACGGATGTTTTGTAAACAATATATTAAAAAAAAAAAATAGAACAAATTAAAAAACACTATTTACAAACACAAGCTATGGGATGACGTAAGAGGAAACATGAGGAAATGTAAACCCGGAAGTAAATGCGTCATCCCATAGTTTGTGTTTGAAAATAGTTGGGTTTTTTTTGTTGGTTTTTTTTGTATTTTTTATAATATAATGTTAACAAAACGTCTGTATTTTTATAATACAGCGTTGTATTTTTAGAATATAGCGTTAACAAAACATCTGTATTAATCATGACCCCGGAAGTAAATGGGGGGGAAGGTTTTTGTAGGGGGGAAGAAATTTGGCGTGACAAATGCAACTCGGTGTAAGTTGTAAGTTCTAACTTGTAAGTAAGTGTAAGTTGTAAGTAAGTGCAAGTTGTCAACATGTTCGGCATTTGTTGTTCCTGGCACACGGTAGCTAGATGGATTTTAATATCAGTGCTGTGATTTACATTGTGTTTGTGTCTGTTTGCGTGCGTGTGTGCTGTAGGTTTTGAAGGATGTCAATGAAAAGAAAACTGGATATAAGAGACTTCTTTAGGAGTCAAACTGTAAGTTATTTAAAGGGTGTATAGAGGCTCAACAATATTGATTAATTCAACAATATATCACTCCAGTCACGCCCCTTAGAGTGCTATAATGAGCATATACCATGGACTGGAGTGATATATTGCTTTTATAAAACGGTTACGAATAAAGGCATTATGAAATAGGAATACTCAATCAATTTAATGTAGTTTTATTCAACCAGAAATACATATTATGGGACGGCGTGGCGCAGTGGGAGAGTGGCCGTGCGCAACCCGAGGGTCCCTGGTTCAAATCCCACCTAGTACCAACCTCGTCACGTCCGTTGTGTCCTGAGCAAGACACTTCACCCTTGCTCCTGATGGGTGCTGGTTGGCGCCTTGCATGGCAGCTCCCTCCATCAGTGTGTGAATGTGTGTGTGAATGGGTAAATGTGGAAGTAATGTCAAAGCGCTTTGAGTACCTTGAAGGTAGAAAAGCGCTATACAAGTACAACCCATTTAGCATTTATTTATCATTATCCAATAAAATAGCCTCACTGTGGAACAAATAGTCCCACCTATCCAGACGTTAGCTCCAAATTAGCACTGCATCTCGTCTTTTCCTCCGCTTTTTTTCAGGTGAAAGTCAGTGCTTAGTCCCCTCTACCATTGTTAACCCTCCCCGGAGGTGAAAGTTAACCTTAAACATGTGAATTCAACTACTTTAGTCTGTTTTTTAACATCGTAAACACAAAAAAAAGCTGTCTTTTACTACGGACTGCAACAGTCCGTTGTCATGGATACATGACAACAACTTCCATTCATACCAGTCATGCGTGCCTGAGGCGGAGTGATAGCCTATGCTGTGATAAGGCTTTAGAATATTTCAACCACGGTTAACAGCCAATCACATCGACGGATTTCACCTTTCCGTTTTATTTTTGAAATTATTTTTTAGTTTCATGTATTTGTGTAGAATTGAGCAACGGTTTGAAAATACCAAAGTGGTGGAAATACACTAAACCCTCCCTAGATGATCATGTGATTTTACAATGCTAAAATATAATTCATTAATATGAAGTAATATTCATATTTAGTAAAAGCCTTTTTGCTCAGGCAGTAACTGTACCATCAAGCTCTATGGTCATTGTCCTTAATGTATCTGTCATGCATCAACCTATTTTTGGCCAGCAGTTCATTTCTGTGACAGACCGGCGGAGGCATGTGTTTGGCTCTTTCAAATAGGAACAACCAGTGGACACTAATCTACAGTACAAAAGCAGCAATAGAAAGAAGTAGTTGAAGGAAAAAATTGTGAGTGATTTAAACACAAGTTGGGGAAAAGATTATTACAGTTCATTAATGTTTATTTACAATGTTGTATTGCATGAATGTATTTCTGATGTTGTTGATGGACAGTAGGCTATGTTAATTGACAGTATGATGCACAGTTGCACTACAGCCCTACACTAAAGAGTAAAGAAGATCACTCTTCCAAGCTGTCTCCTTTGCTTTCATTTTAGTTGCTTTACTCTATAACATCTGCATGACGTGAACTTATGATTGCCAATGTAAAAAAAAAAAAAAAAAAAGTAAACTTTCGGATTGCTGCCTTGGAGCACTTTTGTGTCCCCACCAATCTCAAAATCAAACCTAATCCTTTGGTTAATTCCACGGTATCAGTTGCGAACGGGATCGGTAATAAAAAGTTGAACAATATAGAAATATCGTCCAAAAAGCTATTTAAAAATGCTCACATTTAAAACTTTTTTCCTGGTCCATATTTTCCATAGGTCATAAATATCAATAATTAGTGATATCGACCGATTTGAAACACTTACGTCGTGATACAGTTTTTTAGGCCTATTTGCAGCCTGGACCACTAAATGTCCATCTACGTTCAAAACAGGTTTTCCACGGATGAAGGCCGGTGCTGGCACACTTACAACTTCACCAACGACCGCTTCCACTTCAGCGGCATGGACAGCGAGCCGGGCTCCCGCTCCATGAACGTCAGCCTGTGGGGCTACAGGAACGACTTCACCAAATGGGTGGTAATCACCATCGACTTCAGGAAGCTCCTCGCCCGAGATTGTGAGTGATAAGTGAGGAGACGGGGAAGTGGGGGCGTCGTGTTTGAGCAAGTGCGTTTATACAAGCAGGCGACGACGAGGACTACGTGCCCTGGTTGGCTCACTCTGCCGACCCCGGCAGATCGGACGACGGCTGCGTGTTGGGCTTCAAGGAGACCCTCTTACGCTTGAGGAAAGACTCTGCCTGCTGGAATGGGAGGGACTTTGCTGTTAGCAAGCACCTGTCACCTTGTCCTTGCACACTGGATGACTATCACTGGTACTGTATGACGGGCTGAGACACACCTTTCAAGTATATTTGATCTAGGGCTGGGCGACATGGCCTTTTTTTAATATCTCTACAGATATTAAAAAGTTTTAAATTCATGTATCTAAAATTAAGGCCCTAAAAAGTATTACATTTATTAGAAATTCCTAAAATGGTCTTAAATTCAGTACTCAATGGTCTTAAATTGTCCGGCCGGTTTTTTGGGGGTTTTTTCGGAGCACGTCTTTGAGTAAAAGTGAGTGATTTCAGCTCACTCATTTTTTTCCTTTGTATCTCTTCAAGAGATACAAAGAAAAAATAAGTGAGCTGAAAAAAATAGAGGCAGAACTCGTGAATGAGAACAGCCAGCTGAAGCTCAACTGAGGCTCATTTGAGTGTGTGTTCAGTGTTTTGTTGTTGTTATAATACTGTTTTGCACTATTATTGCACTATTATTGATCAAATGTAATTTATTTTTACCCTCACCTCGGTTATTATGTTTTTACTGGCGTTTGTATTGGTTTGTTTGTTTTGGATGTCAAAGTTTTTGGATCTCGTAAGACTTTTGATAAGCTGTTTGGCAGAGTGGTGCTTATCACTTTGTTTATTAATAAACATACAAAAAGTAAACTTGACTGATTGTCATTGAGGTTGTAGTACAGTGGGATCCCCAACCATCGCTAATATTTATAGATTTTTTTTATTATTTTTTCGGTCTTAAATTTCATTCAAGGTGGCATTAAAAAGGTCTTAAAAAGTCTTAAATTTGACTTGCTGAAACCTGCAGATACCCTGCTCTATTTTTAGGCAATATCGCAATACACGATATATATCTGGATATTTTGCCTTAGCCTTGAATGAACACTTGATTCATATAATCACAGCAGTATGATGATTCTATGTGTCTACATTAAAACATTCTTCTTTATACTGTATTTTTCGGACTATAAGTCGCAGTTTTTTTCATAGTTTGGCCAGGGGTGCGACTAATACTCAGGAGCGACTTATGTGTGAAATTGTTAACACATTACCGTAAAATATCAAATAATATTATTTAGCTCATTCACGTAAGTGACTAAACGTATAAGATTTCATCGGATTTAGCAATTAGGAGTAGGGCTGGGCGATATTGCGTTAATTATTATTGCAATATTTTGTATGCCATATTGCAATATACGATATATATTACGATATTTTGCCTTGGCCTTGAATGAACACTTGATGCATAAAATCACAGCAGTATGATGATTCTATGTGTCTACATTAAAACATTCTTCTTCATACTGCATTCATATATGCTCATTTTAAACTTTCATGCAGAGAGGGAAATCACAACTAAGTCAATTGACTGAAACTGTATTTATCAAATACTCTTCATTCTCTCACGGGTGACTTTTTAAATGAAAGAACAAATTATTAGTGTTGCTACCTTTTTGTAGTAACACTTCTGCTGCATACTTTGCATATTGCTGTTGTCTGCTAAATATCTTCCCGCTTGAAGCCAAACCACCGCCAGATGATGGATCCCCTGCTCTTTATTTTGAGCATTTATTGTTCTTCCTCCATTTGTGATCAGTTTCGCACCATCTCTCTCTTGTAATGTCACAAGCTCCGCTCCGCTCGACCTGCCTCAGCTAACGTTAGCCATGCTGCTACCTCTCCGATCGGCGACAGCGTATGACGCTAGACGCACGACAATATGTGACGTATGTAAGAAGGCGGGCTTGTTTTCCGTCTTCCTTGAGAAGGAGTGAGAAACGCCAGTAATGTAATGCACGCAGCCAAAAGCAACTGTGTGAGAACATATAATCGAATATTACGATATAGTCATTTTCTATATCGCACAGAGACAAACCTGCGATATATCGTTTGTATCAATATATCCCCCAGCCCTAATTAAGAGTGACAGATTATTTGGTAAACGTATAGCATGTTCTATATGTTATAGTTATTTGAATGACTTTTACCATAATATGTTATGTTAACATACCAGGCACCTTCTCAGTTGGTTATTTATGCGTCATATAACGTACACTTTTTCAGCCTGTTGTTCACTATTCTTTATTTATTTTTAATTGCCTTTCAAATGTCTACTCTTGGTGTTGGGTTTTATTAAATAAATTTCCCCCAAAAATGCGACTTATACTTTAGTGCGACTAATACTGTATATGTTTTTTTCCTTCTTTGTTATGCATTTTCGGCAAGTGCGACTTATACTCCGGAGCGATTTATACTCTGAAAAATACGGTAATATATGGTAATTTTTTAACTTTTCATGCAGAGAGGGAAATCACAACTAGACGCGCGACAGTATGTGACGTATGTAAGAAGGCGGGCTTGTTTTCCGTCTCTGTGAGTAGGAGAGAGAAACGCCAGTAATTTAATGCACGCAGCTAAAAGCAACTGTGTGAGAACATATAATCGAATATTACGATACAGTCATTTTCTATATCGCACAGAGACAAACCTGCGATATATCGTTTGTATCGATATATCCCCCAGTCCTAATTAAGAGTGACAGATTATTTGGTAAACGTATAGCATGTTCTATATGTTATAGTTATTTGAATGACTTTTACCATAATATGTTATGTCAACATACCAGGCACCTTCTCAGTTGGTTATTTATGCGTCACATAACGTACACTTTTTCAGCCTGTTGTTCACTATTCTTTATTTATTTTTAATTGCCTTTCAAATGTCTACTCTTGGTGTTGGGTTTTATCCAATAAATTTCCCCCACAAATGCGACTTACATGTATACTCCAGTGCGACTTATATATGTTTTTTTCCTTCTTTATTATGCATTTTCGGTAGGTGCGACTTATACTCCGAAAAATATGGTAATATATGCTCATTTTTAAACTTTCATGCTGAGAGGGAAATCACAACTAAGTCAATAGACCAAAACTGTATTTATGAATCAGTTATTAAGCAGTGGCACAAACATTCATGTCATTTCCAAAACAGTTTTGTGCATGATGTCACTAAGATGACATATCAAAACAACACTAAATTAAAGAGCACTTTTTGTACAGAATGCCACTTCAATAGTTTAATACAAATAAAGTCCATTTTTGTGCATGATGTCGCACAAGATATTTCAATAACTGTCAAATAAAAATGAGCTGCATAATAGGAAATCACATAGTGTTCTTCCTTCGCTATGTGGTAGGTTACTGCGGACATTATCTCCTTTTGTATTGACTATTTTTTTCATACGGTGTTTATCTGGAAGTGTTGGCATCGGCATTTTGATGGTGAAGGGCGTGTGGCACCGAATGGAGATGTTGACATGCGGAGTAAGCACTCTTCATTCTCTAGCAGGTGATTTTTCAAATGATGATACATATTAGCAGTAATGCTACTTTTTGTAGCAGCGCTTTTGCTCCACATTTGACAAATTCCGGTTGTCTGTTCGACATATTCCCCCTTGAAGCCAAACCACCGCCAGACGAATCTTGGGAATTAATTATTCCTTCATTCGCACTTTCTTTCTCTCGTATTACCACTCGCACGGCTCCGCTAGCATCACAGCTAACGTTGCCCATGCTGCCGTATACGTATGGGACGTATGTAAGAAGTTGTGCTTGCTGTCTGTGAGAAGAAGAGACAAGATAGAGTGGGAAAAGCCTGTAGTGTAATGCCAGCAGCTAAAAGCAACTGCGTGAGAACGTATACTCGAATATCACGATATAGTCATTTTCTAAATCGCACAGAGACAAACCCGCGATAAAGCGAATATATCGATATATTGCCCAGCTTTAATTTGATCCATGCTTTGTCCCACAGTGACTTTGGATACTACCGACCTCACAACAGCTCGGAGTGCGTGGAGCAGGAGGAGATGAAGGGCCTACCTCTGGAGTTTTGTCTCAATGGCACTACCGAAGAGCTGCAGACCAGCGGGTGAGGACTTGTCTCGCGATATAGCTCTTTGCAAACTCATTCTTCTTGCAGTAACACAGCCATGATCTTTAATCCCACATACTGTTTAGTTTCAGATAGATTGATGGATTGCTGCTCCCTGAAAGCTTGAGACTGATTTTTGTTTTCCGTATTTCATTTAAGTTACCGGAAGATTCCAGGAGACAAATGCGAATTTGGCTTCCAGCCCGTCAGAAAGGAGACAGATCTGAGAAGAAGGTGCACCAGCAATGCCCTGTATCCAATTTCTCTGGTTGGTGCACAGAATACCCACTACATGTGTTTCATATTCAATATAAACTAGGCATATATACCAAATACTACAGATGTCCGATAATGGGTTTTTTGAAGATTTCCGATATTGTCCCACACTTAATTACTGATTCCGATATCAACCGATACCGATCTAGACAGTCATGAAATTAACACATTATTATTCCCCGCTGGAGGCATTAAACAAAGTAACAAGGTTTTCCAAAATAAATCAACTCAAGTTATGGAAAAAAATGCCAACATGGCACTGCCATATTTATTATTGAAGTCAAAAAATGCATTATTTTTTTAAAATGCTTTAAAACAGCAGCTTGGAATTTGAGACATGCTCTCTGTGAGAGAGCATGAGGAGGTTGAGGTGGGCAAGGCTAGGGGGTAGCGGTGGGTGTTTATTGTAATGTCCTGGAAGAGTTAGTGCTGCAAGGGATTCCGGGTATTTGTTCTGTTGTGTTTATGTTGTGTTACGGTGCGGATGTTCTCCCAAAATGTGTTTGTCATTTTTGTCTGGTGTGGGTTGACAGTGTGGTGCATATTTGTAACAGTGTTAAAGTTGTTTATACGCCCACCTTCAGTGTGACTTGTATGGCTGTTGACCAAGTATGCTTTGCATTCACTTGTGTGTGTGAAAAGCAGTAAATATTATGTGATTGGGCCGGCACGCAAAGGCAGTGCCTTAAAGGCACGCCCCCAATATTGTTGGCTGGGTGGAAATAGGGAGCACTTCGGGAGAATAGTTGCCCCAGGAGATTTTCGGGAGGGGCATTGAAATTCGGTAGTCTCCTGGGAAAATTGGGGGGATTGGCAGGTATGACTGGGAGACGCAACTGCTCTGTACTTCTCCCTACGTCCGGTCCGTGTACCACTCCGTACAGCGGCGTTTTAAAAAGTCATAAATTGTACTTTTTGAAACCGATAACGATAATTTTGAAACCGATACCGATAATTTCCGATATTACAGTTTAAAGCATTTATCGGCCGACAATATCGGCAGTCTATTATTGGACATCCCTACCAAATACCGGTGTGTGTGTGTGTATGTGTATGTGTATGTGTGTGTGTGTGTGTGTGTGTGTATATATGTATATGTATATGTATATATGTATATATATATATATGCATATATATATATATATATATGTATATATATATATATGCATATATATATATATGTATATGTGTATATATATGTGTATGTATGTATATATATATGTATATTTATATACAGTATATATATTTATATACAGTATATATATGTATATATGTATATATGTATGTATGTATGTAATATGTATATTATATATATGTATGTATGTATGTATGTATATATATATATATATATATGTATGTATGTATATATATTAGGGGTGTAACGGTACGTGTATTTGTATTGAACCGTTTCGGGGTTTCGGTTCGGTTCGGAGGTAAACCGAACGACACGGAGATATTAAGTAGCGCACCGCACGTTGTGTAAACAATGCACACAGAGACACCATGAATTGATGAAGGTGGACCCCGACTTAAACAAGTTGAAAAACTTATTCGTGTGTTACCATTTAGTGGTCAATTGTACGGAATATGGATGGTACTGTGCAATCTACTAATAAACGATTCAATCAATGAAAAAAAAAAAAACAACACACAGCGATCAAGGTTTATGATAGACTGACCACACCTCCTCTTTTCACGGGATATGTCCTCTTTGCGGAGTTGTCCAGGTGGAGTTTCTTAAATGCCTCAAATGTCTGGCATTTTAAGTTAATGGTTGCGTGTATTTTCAATGTACGTTCAGGGTTAGGAAGGGGTTAAAAACAACAAAAAAAGTGGCACACAGCAGCAACATTCGTGAGGGCGGGGCAGAGACAGAGAGCGAGAAAGTTATGATAAATGCGCATGCGTCGCCAGGCTCTGCTTATTAACCATAGATTTATCAGATTTAATTTTTTGTTATCTATAGCAGGGGTGTCAAAACTGTGCCCCGGAGGCCATTTGCGGCCCACAGGTAATGTTTAAAGGCCCACGACACATTCTAAAAATACTATTAAAATAAACAAAAACATAAACAAAAGTGAAATAAAAAAGCTCAAAGGCTAAATGTAATTTAGAAAAAGTTGCAACGTTGACTAAAAAACAAAGCTGTTTTTTTTTTCTTTCAAACTGTCATTGCTCAAAACATAATGTTTTATCAAAATCAATGTTATTATGAATTTTTGACCTATCCAAGTTTCTGTTTACTTCACATCAAATATTCCACTAAGAAAAATGTTTTTGGTGGAAGATTTAGCAAATTTGTTAAAAAAATAATCAAAAAATGTATATTTTAAATGATAAATGGGTTGTACTTGTATAGCGCTTTTCTACCTTTAAGGTACTCAAAGCGCTTTGACACTACTTCCACATTTACCCATTCACACACACATTCACAAACTGATGGAGGGAGCTGCCATGCAAGGCGCTAACCAGCACCCATTAGGAGCAAGGGTGAAGTGTCTTGCTCAGGACACAACGGACGTGACGAGGTTGGTACTAGGTGGGGATTGAACCAAGGACCCTCGGGTTGCGCACAGCTACTCTCCCACTGCGCCACGGCGCCCCAAATTTTGTTGTTTTCTTACTGTACCGAAAATGAACCGAACCGTGACCTCTGAACCGAGGTACGTACCGAACCAAAATATTTGTGTACGTTACACCCCTAATATATATATATATATATACAAACCCCATTTCCATATGAGTTGGGATAATGTGTTAGATGTAAATATAAATGGAATACAATGATTTGTAAATAATTTTCAACCCATATTCAGTTGAATATGCTGTAAAGACAACATATTTGATGTTCAAACTGATAAACTTCCCAAAGAAGTTGGGAAAGGTGGCAATAAATACTGATAAAGTTGAGGAATGCTCATCAAACACTTATTTGGAACATCCCACAGCGGCTAATTGGGAACAGGTAGGTGCCATGATTGGGTATAAAAACAGCTTCCCAAAAAAATGCTCAGTCTTTCACAAGAAAGAACGGGGCGAGGTACACCCCTTTGTCCACAACTGCGTGAACAAATAGTCAAACCATTTAAGAACAATGTTTCTATAAGTGCAATTGCAAGAAATTTAGGGATTTCAACATCTACGGTCCATAATATCAACAAAAGGTTCAGAGAATCTGGAGAAGTCACTCCACGTAAGCGGCATGGCCGGAAACCAACATTGAATGACTGTGACCTTCAATCCCTCAGACGGCACTGTATCAAAAACCGACATCAATCTCTAAAGGATATCACCACATGGGCTCAGGAACACTTCAGAAAACCACTGTCACTAAATACAGTTGGTCACTACATCTGTAAGTGCAAGTTAAAGCTCTACTATGCAAAGCGAAAGCCATTTATCAACAACATCCAGAAACGCCGCCGGCTTCTCTGGGCCCGAGATCATCAAAGATGGACTGAATTAAAGTGTAAAAGTGTTCTGTGGTCTGACGAGTCCACATTTCAAATTGTGTTTGTAAATATTTGACATCGTGTCATCCGGACCAAAGGGGAAGCGAACCATCCGGACTGTTATCGACGCAAAGTTCAAAAGCCAGCGTCTGTGATGGTATGGGGGTGCAGTTGCGCCCAAGGCATGGGTAACTTACACATCTGTGAAGGCACCATTACTGTTGAAAGGTACATACAGGTTTTGGAACAACATATGCTACCATCTAAGCGCAGTCTTTTTCATGGACACCCCTGCTTATATCAGCAAGACAATGCCAAGCCACATTCAGCAACAGTGTGGCTTCGTAAAATAAAGAGTGTGGGTACTTTCCTGGCCCGCCTGCAGTCCAGTCCAGACCTGTCTCCCATCGAAGATGTGTGGCGCATTATGAAGCGTATAATACGACAGCGGAGACCCCGGACTGTTGAACGACTGAAGCTCTACAAAAAAAAGAGTGGGAAAGAATTCCACTTTCAAAGCTTCAACAATTAGTTTCCTCAGTTCCCAAACATTTATTGAGTGTTGTTAAAAGAAAAGGTGATGTAACACAGTGGTGAACATGCCCTTTCCCACCTACTTTGGCACGTGATGCAGCCATGAAAATCTAAGTTAATTATTATTTGCAAAAAAAAAAAGATATTTGATGTTCGAACTCATTAACTTTTTTTTTGTCTTTGTAGTGCATTCAACTGAGTATGGGTTTAAAAGGATTTGCAAATGATTGTATTCCGCTTATATTTACATCCAACACAATTTCCCAACTCATATGGAAACCCGATATGTACATACATATATATATATATATATATATGTATATGTATGTATGTGTGTATGTGTAGATGTATGTGTGTATATATATATATATATATATGTGTATATATATATATATATATATGTGTATATATATATATATATATATATATATATATATATATATATATATATATATATATATATATATATATATATATGTGTGTGTGTGTGTGTGTGTGTGTGTGTGTGTGTGTACAATGGGGCAAAAAAGTATTTAGTCAGCCACCGAGTGTGCAAGTTCTCCCACTTAAAATGATGACAGAGGTCTGTAATTTTCATCAAAGGTACACTTCAACTGTGAGAGACAGAATGTGAGAAAAAAATCGAGGAATTCACATTGTAGGAATTTTAAATAATTTATTTGTAAATTATGGTGGAAAATAAGTATTGGTCAACCATTCAAAGCTCTCACTGATGGAAGGAGGTTTTGGCTCAAAATCTCACGATACATGGCCCCATTTATTCTTTCCTTAACACGGATCAATCGTCCTGTCCCCTTAGTTTAAAAACAGCCCCAAAGCATGATGTTTCCACCCCCATGCTTCACAGTAGGTATGGTGTTCTTGGGATGCAACTCAGTATTCTTCCTCCTCCAAACACGACGAGTTGAGTTTATACCAAAAAGTTCTATTTTGGTTTCGTTTGACCACATGACATTCTCCCAATCCTCTGCTGTATCATCCATGTATCCATTTTGGTATAAACTGTATGTATGTGTATATATGTATATGTATATATGTATATATGTATATATATATATATATATATATATATATATATATATATATATATATATATATATATATATATATATATATATATATATATATATATATATATATATATATATATATATATATATATGTGTGTGTGTGTGTATCTGTCTCTACCGTATTTTTCGGACTATAAGTCGCAGTTTTTTTCATAGTTTGGGTGGGATTGCGACTTATACTCAGGAGCGACTTATGTGTGAAATTATTAACACATTACCGTAAAATATCAAATAATATTATTTAGCTCATTCACATAAGAGACTAGATGTATAAGATTTCATGGGATTTAGCGATTAGGAGTGACAGATTGTTTGGTAAACGTATAGCATTTTCTATACGTTAGTTATTTGAATGACTCTTACCATAATATAGTTACGTTAACATACCAGGCACGTTCTCAGTTGGTTATTTATGCGTCGTATAACGTACACTCATTCAGCCTGTTGTTCACTACTATTTATATATTTTAAATTGCCTTTCAAATGTCTTTTCTTTGTGTTGGGTTTTATCAATTAAATTTCCCCAAAAAATGCGACTTATACTCCAGTGCGACTTGTATAGGTTTTTTTCCCTTCTTTATTATGCATTTTCGGCAGGTGTGACTTATACTCTGGAGCGACTTATACGGCGAAAAATACGGTGTATATGAATGTGTATATACAAATCTAATTTCCCCTGGGGGATTAATAAAGTACTATTTGAGAGAGAGAGAGACAGACTTTTCTTGATGTCTTAAGGCTGTAACATAACAAAATGCGGTAAAAGTGAAACTGTCCGGATTCACTGTTATTTAATGACACTGTTGCAAAGTGGCCTCCATGTCTAGTAGGCTGCATCTCAAACATTCTGTCTTTCTCTCAGACTGAAAGCTCCTCGCCAAGCGCTGCAATCATATCCGTGGTTGTCCTCGCCATGCTGCTGGCCAGTGCCGTGGTGGGAGTTTGGCTGGTCAAGAAATACGTATGCGGAGGACGGTCAGTCGGCCTCATATTTGACACATTTACTACTGTACATTTGGTGTGGTCTCTAATGCGCGGCCATGTCGTCGGCAGGTTCCTTGTGCACCGCTACTCTGTCATGAGGGAACATGTTGAAGGCAACAAGATAGAAGGAGTCGACGACGTGGATGCCCAGTACATGGAAACAGGAGCAGCGCAGTACACTGAGGATTCAGATCAGGTATCTCAGGACGTGTGGAGCTAAAATCAGGACTACTCTCTATTAGGATTGTCCCGATACCAATATTTTGGTATTGGCACCAAAATGTTTCGATGCTCTTCAGTAGTTTAAAAAAAAAAAAAAAAAAAGGCACCACCATGAATGTCATTATTGGTTTTATTTTAACAGTAAATCTTACGGTACATTAAACATACATTTCTTATTACAATCAAATAACAATTTTGGTATTAAGTAAAATAGTGAACATAATAGTCAACTTGTCTTTTAATAGTAAGTAAACAAACACACACTCCTAATTGTCTGTTGATGTATGCAGTAACATATTGTCATTTATATTATATTATTTTGTCAAAATTATGATGGACAAGCTGTAAAAAAATAATTAAAGCTGCAAGCAGCCTTGGTCGGGTCCGTCTTTGGCTGCTGCCCCCGAGACCCACGGCCGGATAAGCGTTAGAAGACGCCATGGAGCCACTATTTTAAGAATCTAATGCATTGTGAAAGTAATCCAGTTGTTGTATTGAAGTGAAAATATCAAACTTCCTGTTGATTTTTGCTAAAGTATGTTAATTATTAAAATGTAGGTCTAAGTGAGACCTACATAGTGTTTTTTGTTTCATATCTCTCTGACATTCCTACCGGAAGTTACAAGCAGTTTTGTCTGTGTTTTCTTCCTAGGAGCAGTTTGTCCGTGTTGTATTCCTAGGGGGGCAGTAGAGCGCAATTTTGAGTTTTGAAGTTAGGTTTTTTCATCAGATCGCAATTTTTGCCAGACCTGATTTGTGTTTCAAGTTTGGTGAGTTTAGAAACATTTTAAGGGGGTCAAAGAACAGCACAAAGAGGCAAAAATGACATTGTTTAGGAGACTTTGCACAGGGGTTCTTTGAAGGCGCGTAAAATCAAAACCTGAGAACTTATCAAAACTCTGTTCGATACTTTTAATCAAAAGGGTCAATCTCTCCTGTGCGAGTTTGAAGCCAAAACAACAAACGCACTCAGAGGAGATAATGTTTGAAAAAAGGTGACCGCTTTTTACAAAACTTTTGTTTTGAAGGAGGATTGCAAACTTCCTGTTGATTTTTGTTGGGGGTTGTCAATCTATGAAATGTAGGTCTAAGCGAGACCTACATAGAGGTTTTTGTTTCATGTCTCTCCGACATTCTTACCGGAAGTTACAAGCAGTTTTGTCTGTGTTTTCTTCCTAGGAGCAGTTTTTTCAGTGTTTTATTCAAAAGTAGCGCTAGAGCGCAGTTTTGAGTTTTGGGATTTGGTTTTTTCATTAGATCTTAATATTTGCCAGTCCTTATGTGTGCGCCAAGTTTGGTGACTTTTGAAGCATCTTAAAGGGGTCAAATTACAGCGCAAAGAGGAAAAAATTGCATTTTTTGCGAAAATTTTATTTTGAAGGGGTTTTTGCCAACTTCCTGTAGATTTTTGCTGAAAGAAGTGAGTGTATGAAAATTGGGTCTAAGTCAGACCTACATAGGAGTTTTTGTTTCATGTCGCTATGACATTCCTAACAAAAGTTACATGCAGTTTTGTCTGTAATTTTTTCCTAGGGGGCGCTAGAGTGCAATTTTCATTTTGGGGGATTGGTTGCTTAATATGTTGGGAAGGTTTGCTATACCGACGTGTGTGTCAAATTTGGTGAGTTTTGAAGCATGTTAAGGGGGTCAAATTACAGCGCGTAGGTGCGGAATAATAATAAAACACAGCAGTTTCAATAGGGTCCTTGGCCCATGGCCTTGGCCACTTGTTCATTAACTGTCAATATGTTTATTTTCTGTTTTAACATGTTCTATCTCCACTTCTGTTCGAATGTAATAATCACTTATTCTTCTGTTGTTTGATACTTTACATTAGTTTTGAATAATACTACGAATTTAGGTATCAATCTAATACCAAGTAGCTACAGGATCATACATTGGTCATATATGAAGTTATTATTTGTCCAGGGACGTATTTCCTGACTTTATAAAAATGATAAAAATTCAAAAAGGAAATAAATGGTTTGTGATGATAAAAAATCTCGATGTAAACATTGACTAGATACATCTCTTGTACTTGGTATCGTTACAATTAGAGATTTCCGATAATATCAAGCTGCTGATATTATCGGCCGATAAATGCTTTAAAATGTAATATCAGAAATTATCGGTATCACCGTTTTAAAAAGCCATACATTTCTACTTTTTAGAACGCCGCTGTACGGAGTGGTACACGGACGTAAGGAGAAGTACAGAGCGCCAATAAACCCTAAAGGCACTGCCTTTGCGTGCCGTCCCAATCACATATCTACGGCTTTTCACACACACAAGTGAATGCAAGGCATACTTGGTCAACGGCCATACAGGTCACACTGAGGGTGGCTGTATAAACAACTTTAACACTGTCACAAATATGCGCCACCCTGTGAACCCACACCAAACTAGAATGACCAACACCTTTCGGGAGAACATTCGCACTGTAACACAACAGAACAAATACACAGAACCCCTTGCAACACTAACTCTTCCGGGACGCTACAATATGCACCCCCCAACGCCGCCCACCTCAAGCTCCTTATGCTCTCTCAGGGAGAGCATGTCCCAAATTCCAAGCTGCTGTTTTGAGACATGTTAAAAAAAAAATGCACTTTGTGACTTCAATAATAAATATGGCAGTGCCATGTTGGCATTTTTTTTTCCATAATTTGAGTTGATTGATTTTGGAAAACCTTATTACATTGTTTAATGCATCCAGCGGGGCATCACAAGAAAATAATGTGTTAATTCGTATCAGTTGATATTGGAATCGGTAATTAAGAGTTGGACAATATCGGAATATTGGATATCGGCACAAAAGCCATTATCGGACGTCTGTAGTATTGGATGATACTACGAATTTAGGTATCAACCCAAGTAGCTACAGGATCATTTATTGGTCATATATAAAGTTCTTCTTTGTCCAGGTACGTATTTCCCTGACTTTATAAACATAATAAAAATTATAACAGGAAATAAATATTTTGTGATGATAAAAGATCTCTATGTAATCATCGACGGGATACGTCTCTTGTACTTGGTATCGTTACAATCAATATAAGTGTAGATCCACCGTTTTGTTTACATTCAGGAGCGCTAGCTTGCTGTTAGTGGTTATCTATTGTATCCTCCCACGGTGTGTGGTGAAGCGTGTTTAGCTATTCCTCGTCCTGCAGGGATGATACTTGTAAAAAAACATATTTTATTTCTCGCCACGGAGGGGAGGATTAGTGATTTAGAAGTAGCTAAAACTCTCCCGACAGCGGATGGCCGTCAGCCGCTAGCTAGCTAGCCATGTTTTAAAGCACCTCTTCCTGACCGGTGCTTCAGTGTTATAACTTCACTTTTACCGTTTTTTGTTGTTTTTTTTTTTTAAACCAAAATCATCCTTTCTCCTTTTTCTGTCTCCTCACTGTGTCTGCTTGTAAGTAAAAAAATGTTTTTTTAAAAATACCAGTGTTTTTCCGAGGCAGTATGGTACAGTTTTTTATTCATTAGTACTAGAGATGTCCGATAATAGCTTTTTTGCCGATATTCCGATATTGTCCAACTCTTAATTACCGATTCCAATATCAACCGATACCGATATATACAGTCGTGGAATTTACACATTATTATGTCTAATTTTGTTGTGATGCCCTGCTAGATGCATTAAACAATGTAACAAGGTTTTCCAAAATAAATCATCTCAAGTTATGGAAAAAAAATGCCAACATGGCACTGCTATATTTATTATTGAAGTCACAAAGTGCATTATTTTTTTTTAACATGTCTCAAAACAGCAGCTTGGAATTTTGGACATGCTCTTCCTGAGATAATCCTGATGCCCACTACAACTATGGAAAATACTATACTTTGACTTTCACAAAGTGCATTATTTGTTTTAAACATGCCTCAAAACAGCTACAAAAACAATGAAGGCACACAGCTTCAGTCCAGAGTATACTAGAGCAGTGGTTTTAATATTGGGATACGCGTACCCCTGGGGGTACTTGAATGTATGCCAAGGGTTACTTGAGATTTTTTAAAAACATTCTAAAAATAGCAAGAATTCAAAAATCCTCAACCACGCAGAGAGGGGGGGGCGGGGTGGTTTGGTGCTCGCGGTGTGTATAACATAGTCAGGAATTGTCATGGATGCAAAGGATTCTGGGTATTTGTTGTGTTGCGTTTATGTTGTGTTACTGTGAGGATTTTCTCCCAAAATGTGTTTGTCATTCTTCTTTTGTGTGGGTTCACAATGTGGCGCATATTAGTATGAGTGTTAAAGTTGTTTATATCACAACCGCCAGTGTACTCTGTGTCACCCAGTATGCCTTGCAATCTCATACATGTGCCGATAGAAACAGCGAAATACATGTGTCCAGTCGGCACGCAAATAGCATTCCGTGAATGGTGGGCGTGATGACGTTCAAGAGGACGCAAATAGCATTCCGTGAATGGCGGGCGCGATGACGTTAAGAGTAATATCATCACGGCACGCCCTTAATATTGTAGCCCGAGTGAAAATTGGAGAACGTTGACTACGGGTGATATCCGGGAGAGGCATTGAATTCCGGAATCTCCCCGCAACAATCTGGGGGGTCGGCGATTGTGCAGCTGAGCCGCATCAGAGTTGCCAAAGAGCCACATGCGGCTCCGGAGCCGCGGGTTGCCGTGAAGCCCTATAATTGAATCACTTGTTTATTTTTCTACAAGTTTTTAGTTATTTTTGTATCCTTTTTTTCCAAATAGTTGAAGAAAGACCACTAGAAATGAGTTATACTGTTTAATAAATCGGAAACTGCTGTATTTTACTTCTTTATCTCTTTTTTTCAACCAAAAATGTTTTGCTCTGATTAAGGGTATACTTGAATTTAAAAAGTGTTAACAGGGCTTACATCACTGAAAAAAGGTTGAGAACCACTGTACTAGAGTAAGAAAGTAAACAATAACATATTCCTCCTTTAGTGCAAGACTGCCTGGCATACTGTATAACAGGAAATTATAAAAAGGGCTCAATCTTCCCTGCTCTAATGTATTTGTATGAGTAACACAAATGTGCTGCAAGCTAGTGGTGAGTGCTTGAAGTGGCCTAGCAGTCAGCCAGAAATCTGAAACGCTGCGTTGAGACAGGGCAGGTCTGCAGGTGGGCGGGGTTGGAGAGGAGTATATCGTAGCGTCCCGGAAGAGTCAGTGCTGCAAGGGGTTCTGGGTATTTGTTCTGCTGCGTTTATGTTGTGTTACGGTGCGGATGTTCTCCCGAAATGTGTTTGTCATTCTTGTTTGGTGTGGGTTCACAGTGTGGCACATATTTGTAACAGTGTTAAAGTTGTTTTTACGACCACCCTCAGTGTGACCTGTATGGCTGTTGACCAAGTATGCCTTGCATTCACTTGTGTGTGTGGGAAAAGCCGTAGATATTACGTGATTGGGCCGGCACGCAAAGGCTGTGCCTTTTAAGGTTAATTGGCGCTCTGTACTTTTCCCTAGGTCTGTGTACCACTCTGTACTGTGGCGTTTTAAAAAGTTTTCCTTTTTAAAAACGATACCGATCATTTCGGATATTACATTTTAAAGCATTTATCGGCCGATCGAACATCTCTAATTATTAGTTCCATTATAGCATACAACTCTACTTTGTTGCTAACACTGGTGTTCCTTCCCCAGGACCTCTTGGAATAGCTAGGGCCATGTCGACTTCTCTCCAGTCCTTTCCACTCTTGCTTGTCCCCAACATGCTGATTAACTTCTGCCTTTCAAGTCTCGCTGTCCCCCTGGTGGCTGGAGGACGCAACAGCAGCAGCAGCACAGTTCCTACTGTTGGAGGTTCTCACCAAGAGACCGAGCGATGGAACAGGGGGGCAAGCGCAGAACACAAGAAAGGGCTCTGAGGTCCCTGCAGATCTCTGTCAGGATATCAAATTGTGCTTCCTCGCAAAGACGTTTGGTAACGCACGTTTTTTTTTTTAGCTTCCAATGTTCGGGAATAAAAAGTAGTAAAATACTAGAATTTCAGTCAAAGTCCGAAATCTATATTATTTTACTCTCTAAATTTAAAACGTGCAAAAGCCATTTACATAAATTTTATAGTTTCATCTATCACCTCAACTGTTTTTTGTTTTGTTTTTGTTTTTTATAGAAACAAGCACTTTCCTTTTGTACTAACTTCTGTAAGCAATAGCAGCTCCTTCCAATATCTTTGCCAAGCCCACAAAATAATCATTTTTCATTTCTGACTGTAGTTTATTCGCCTTTTTTGGAAAGATTTGCATGGGAGGATGCACTTTAGATGTCTAACCTTTTTTTGGTACTCACACCCGTACTTTCTTAACAATAAAATCAGAAAACGTGAAGCGATAGAACAAAATTAGTCCAGTTTTGTCCTTGACTCAAACATGCAGTCTGGAACAAAACAGAAAAAGGCCAAAAAGCAGCACCTTACATTCATACGCGCAGTCTTGTAAGTGACTGCTGTTTTTAAAAAGAACCATGGCTTTTAAAGGCACAGCGAATAAAACAATAAACCAGTGAATGCAAATAAGGGAATCAAATCCACAATCCTTTGACGTTACAGATATTTTTCACTCCCCACTTTGTGAAGTGAAACCAAAAGACTTGAATTGCCAAAGCACTTTTATTCTTGAGTTGTCTAATCTTCGGGACGAATCCACCGTAGCCCAGCGATGAACAAATATAAAGGTATTGGTAACTCGAAAAAACTTTACTTGAACTTTATCATGTATCTGCTCGGTAGAAATCACCAGTTTATTGTTCCGTGTTTTCTTTGGAATATTCCCCCTCTCCAGGCGACTAATACGTTAGCATCGGGATATGAGGTTGCAGGTACAACAGCTGTTGTAACTGTTTGGTTACTACAATATATTCCATTTCGACCCAGCAAATAAGCTATGTACTGTAGAGCTGGCCTACTATAGAGTGGTATTCTCAAGGACGTCTCTTTATATCCACGACTGGCAATACTCAACTATTTACTGGCGTTTTTGATCCGTTTTTGCACTATGTCTACACATCTGTGAAAAAGAAAACAATCTGCATTCTTGCCACAAACATGTATCGTGCTGACTGACGCCCTTCGTGTTGACTTTGCTGTATTAAACCCAGAGAGGAAGAGCATCGGATTGAAAATATCTTCTAGCAGTTTGCTCTGTATTTTGTAATACTATAAATGTAGTGATGTTTTTATTCCAAATAGTGAATATTCCATTATTTCAATGGTCATATTCATGCTCTGCGATAATAAAAGTTTTTTTTTAAAGACAATACTCAGTGTTTTTTGTTGTTGTTATAAGTCAGACCTGGGCATTAAGATTTTAAATCCGGCTCGCCGGACGTTCTCCATAATACAAAACCCATTTCCATATGAATACAATGATTTGAAATCCTTTTCAAAACTTATTCAGTTGAATATGCTACAAAGACAACATATTTGATGTTCAAACTGATAAAAAATATTTTTTTTGCAAATCATTAACTTTAGAATTTGATGCCAGCAACACGTGACAAAGAAGTTGGGAAAGCTGGCAATAAATACTGATAGAGTCGAGGAATGCTCATCAAACACTTATTGGGAACATCCCACAGGTGTGCAGGCTAATTGGTAACAGGTGGGTGCCATGATTGGGTAAAAAAACGCTTCCCAAAAAATGTTCAGTCTTTCACAAGAAAGGATGAGGCGAGGTACACCCCTTTGTCCACAACTGCGTGAGCAAATAGTCAAACAGTTAAAGAACAACGTTTCTCAAAGTGCAATTGCAAGAAATTTTGGGATTTCAACTTCTACGGTCCATTATATCATCAAAATGTTCAGAGAATCTGGAGAAATCACTCCACGCAAGCGGCATGGCCAGAAACCAACATTGAACGACCGTGACCTTCGATCCCTCAGACGGCATTATATCAAAAACCGACATCAATCTCTAAAGGATATCACCATGTGGGCTCAGGAACACTTCAGAAAGCCACTGTCACTAAATACAGTTGGTCGCTACATCTGTAAGTGCAAGTTAAAGCTCTACTATGCAAAGCGAAAGCCATTTATCAACAACATCCAGAAACGCCGCCGGCTTCTCTGGACCCGAGATCATCTAAGATGGACTGATGCAAAATAGAAAAGTGTTCTGTGGTCTGACGAGTCCACATTTCAAATTGTTTTTGGAAATATTAGACATGGTGTCATCCGGACCAAAGGGGAAGCGAACCATCCAGACTGTTATTGACGCAAAGTTCAAAAGCCAGCATCTGTGATGGTATGGGGGTGCATTAGTGCCCAAGGCATGGGTAACTTACACATCTGTGAAGGCACCATTAATGCTGAAAGGTACATACAGGTTTTGGAACAACATATGCTGCCATCTAAGCGCTATCTTTTTCCTTGACGCCCCTGCTTATTGCAGCAAGACATTCAGCACGTGTTACAACATCGTGGATTCGTAAAAAAAGAGTGCGGGTACTTTCCTGACCCGCCTGCAGTCCACACCTGTCTTCCATCGAAAATGTGTGGCGCATTATGAAGCGTAAAATACGACAGCGGAGACCCCGGACTGTTGAACGACTGAAGCTCTACATAAAGCAAGAATGGGAAAGAATTCCGCTTTCAAAGCTTCAACAATTAGTTTCCTCAGTTCCCAAACATTTATTGAGTGTTGTTAAAAGAAAAGGTGATGTGACACAGTGGTGAACATGCCCTTTCCCAACTACTTTGGCATGTGTTGCAGCCATGAAATTCTAAGTTATTTATTATTTTCAAAAAAAATAAATTAAGTTTAAAAATAAACCCCGTTTCATTTGGAAACGGGGTTTGTATTTTTAGACATTCAATATCAAAACTGTAGATGTGCACTGCTGGTTTTAAATGACTGTAAGTCTTGAACCATAGAAAGTGTTTCATTGGTTGACAAAAACAGACTATCTTTGAATCTCAGTAAAACTAAAATAATGCTATTTGGTAACAATAGAAGAGAAAGTCTAACACAAATACAGAAAGATGGAATAGAAATTGAAAGAGTAAATGAAACCAAATGTCTTGGTATAATGATTGATGATGAATTGAGCTGGAAATCTCATGTAAAAAATATACAACATAAAGTAGCAAGAATCCAGTCAATAATGAATAAAGCAAAACATGTTCTACACCAAAAATCACTTAATATTATCTACTGCTCGCTAGTGTTACCATATCTGTGTTATTGTGTAGAAATATGGGGAAATAACTTCATTTACTAACAGTGTTACAAAAAAGATCAGTTAGAACACGGGTCAAGAACCTTTTTGGCTGAGAGAGCCATGAAAGCCAAATATTTTAATTAAAAATTTTTTTCGTGAGAGCCGTATAATATTTTTTAACACCGAATACAACAAAATGAAGACGGTGCGGCGTCTTCAGTAATGCGGACGTTGTACCGATCCGTTGTGGTGAAGAAGGAGCTGAGCCGGAAGGCAAAGCTCTCAATTTACCGGTCGATCTACGTTCCCATCCTCACCTATGGTCATGAGCTTTGGATCATGACCGAAAGGATAAGATCACGGGTACAAGCGGCCGAAATGAGTTTCCTCCGCCGTGTGGCGGGGCTCTCCCTTGGAGATAGGGTGAGAAGCTCTGCCATCCGCGAGGAACTCAAAGTAAAGCCGCTGCTCCTCCACATCGAGAGGAGCCAGATGAGGTGGTTCGGGCATCTGGTCAGGATGCCACCCGAACGCCTCCCTAGGGATGTGTTTAGGGCACGTCCAACCGGTAGGAGGCCACGGGGAAGACCCAGGACACGTTGGGAAGACTATGTCTCCCGGCTGGCCTGGGAACGCCTCGGGATCCCCCGGGAAGAGCTAGACGAAGTGGCTGGGGAGAGGGAAGTCTGGGTTTTCCTGCTTAGGCTGTTGCCCCCGCGACCCGACCTTGGATAAGCGGAAGATGATGGATGGATGGATGGACAACAAAATGCGTGCATTTTTAAATTATAATAAGTCTCTTATTCTTTTTAATAATATTTTTTATTCTGAAGCTAACCAATAATAAATGAAATACTTCTTACCATTAATGCGACTTCTTAAACAGGTGTGGTAGAAAACGGTTGGATGGAATAAAATGCCTGAGAATGTTTTCTATTTTGAATGTTATTTTTAACACTGTGATTATGTTAAAATAGTTACGTACATAACATAATATCACACACATTTTATGCTTAAGGGCCGTTGTTATATTTATTGTCAATTGTGCTGAAGTGGTATTTTTCTTTGTCTCTGCAAAGCTGGCAGTCCAAAAGATTGCAAGCCAGTCTGGTATCAGTGTCCATGTCCAGGAACGGCCTGCTGAAGGCCAAGGCCGAACACCGCTGCGACGTAGACAGAGCAGAGACAAGGCGATATCACCAGCGTCAACACATTTGCATTTTTGTTTAATCATATATTGTGTGTAACTGGAGTTATCGAGATTACCCCCTTCCCTCAGCGACAGCTTCGATCCCTAAGATCAGCCGATCAGCTGCTACTGACGGTCCCTGACACAAGGCTGAAGCTTAGAGGTGACAGAGCTTTAGCTGCTGCTGCTCCCAAGCTCTGGAACGACCTACCTCTGAGTGTTAGACAAGCCTCCTCTCTTCCTGTTTTTAAATCTCTCTTAAAAACATACTTTTATTCCTTGGCTTTTAACACTAAGTGATATCCATCCTGCAATGCCGCCCCATTATACACCTGCCGTGAACCTGTTTTTATGTTTTATTTTTTTATCATGTTCTGTTTGTGTTGTGTTGTTTGCTCGGTCCTCGTATTATCTTTTAACCTGTCCATTGTACCGCACTTTGGCTACCCCTGTGGTAAATTTTAATTTGCTTTATAAATAAAGTTGATTTGATTTGATTTGATGTAAACAGGGACCTCCCAAATAAATAGAGGAAGTTTTATTTAGAAGGCTGTACTTTTAAAACGTAATTTGGATCTATAAACTAGAATACAGCCCAAAACACTTCTCCTCATTCAGCCAAATTGAACTCTGTCTCTTCATGATTCCTTGCCTCTCGTCTGTTTAATAGATGTCCCCAGTGTTTGAACCTGACAGATTACCAGCAGATATATTCATTTCTTATTGGGTTAAGCAATGCCAGCTAAGATTTATCTGAGAGCCAGATGCAGTCATCAAAAGAGCCACATTTGCCTCTAAAGCTGACCAACACGCCGGACTGTAGTCAGTTGGAAGTGTGTCTTAATGAAATTAAACAATGGATGTCCGCTACCTTTTTGCAACTTAACGCCAAAAAAACGGAAATGCTGATTATCGGTCCTGCTAGACACCGACCTCTATTTAATAATACAACTTTAACATTTGACAACCAAATAATAAAACAAGGTGACTCGGTAAAAAATCTGGGTATTATCTTCGACCCAACTCTCTCCTTTGAGTCACACATTAAAAGCGTTACTAAAACAGCCTTCTTTCATCTCCGTAATATCGCTAAAATTCGCTCCATTTTGTCCACTAAAGACGCCGAGATCATTATCAATGCGTTTGTTACGTCTCGTCTCGATTACTGTAACGTATTATTTTCGGGTCTCCCCATGTCTAGCATTAAAAGATTACAGTTGGTACAAAATGCGGCTGCTAGACTTTTGACAAGAACAAGAAAGTTTGATCACATTACGCCTGTACTGGCTCACCTGCACTGGCTTCCTGTGCACTTAAGATGTGACATTAAGGTTTTACTACTTACGTATAAAATACTACACGGTCTAGCTCCAGCCTATCTTGCCGATTGTATTGTACCATATGTCCCGGCAAGAAATCTGCGTTCAAAAGACTCCGGCTTATTAGTGATTCCCAGAGCCCAAAAAAAGTCTGCGGGCTATAGAGCGTTTTCCGTTCGGGCTCCAGTACTCTGAAATGCCCTCCCGGTAACAGTTCGAGATGCTACTTCAGTAGAAGCATTTAAGTCTCACCTTAAAACTCATCTGTATACTCTAGCCTTTAAATAGACCTCCTTTTTAGACCAGTTGATCTGCCGCTTCTTTTTTTTCTCCTATGTCCCCCCCTTCCTTGTGGAGGGGGTCCGGTCCGATGACCATGGATGAAGTACTGGCTGTACAGAGTCGAGACCCAGGATGGACCGCTCGTCGGGACCCAGGATGGACCGCTCGCCTGTATCGATTGGGGACATCTCTACGCTGCTGATCCGCCTCCGCTTGAGATGGTCTCCTGTGGACGGGACTCTCGCTGCTGTCTTGGATCCGCTTTGAACTGAACTCTTTCGGCTGTGTTGGAGCCACTATGGATTGAACTTTCACAGTATCATGTTAGACCCGCTCGACATCCATTGCTTTCGGTCCCCTAGAGGGGGGGGGGGGGGTTGCCCACATCTGAGGTCCTCTCCAGGGTTTCTCATAGTCAGCATTGTCACTGGCGTGCCACTGGATGTGAATTCTCCCTGCCCACTGGGTGTGAGTTTTCCTTGCCCTTTTGTGGGTTCTTCCGAGCATGTTGTAGTCGTAATGATTTGTGCAGTCCTTTGAGACATTTGTGATTTGGGGCTATATAAATAAACATTGATTGATTGATTGATTGACATTTGGCTCAAGGGCAATAGGTTCCCTACCCATGAGTTAGAATAATACATAATGTTGGATATCGATCACATACAAATCCTTTATTTATTTAATCAAAACTACTGAAATTCCACGACATAGTGAATTTGCAAACAGCTAAAATTATATACAAAGCAAACTATAACCTGCGACCCATGAATATACAACAATTCTTCAAAAAAAAAAAAGAGGATAAATATAATCTTAGAGAAAAATGTAATTTAAAACATTTGTATGCACGTACAACACTTAAGACCTTCAGTATATCTGTATGTGGAATTAAATGATGGAATGGATTAAGCAAAGCAAACAAACTGTACTTATATGATCCACTTCAAGAAACTCTTCAATCTTAAAGTGTTTACAGAGTACAAAGAAGAAGAACAATGACAAACATTCTGATTTTTTTTTCATCCATCCATAATATGACAGAGGATGCAAAACAATAACAGTGATTTACTTTAGCATGATCACTACTGCATAGTTTCTCCTTATATTCTTATTTTACTATTATATTTTTTATTCTCATTGTTGCTTTATATTTTTATTCTTATTCTAATATTTTTTTTTTTTTTTACTTCCATTTATACTCATATTATTTACTTTTCACTTTTTAAATTCGATCTCAACTCTGTACACTGCTGCTGGAATTTAAATTTTCCTGAGGAACTCTCCTGAAGGAATAATAAAGTACTATCTATCTATCTATCTATCTAATATGTTGTTAATATTGTAAATCCCACTTTCTTTATTTCAATGTACATTTTGTGTGTCTCATTCAGTAAAAAAATAAAAAATGTTATTCCTTTTTTTAGGTGATCTGTCATAACTGTTTTTTAGCATTCTATCGTACTTTATGACCTTTGGTATTCAATCAATCAATCTATCAATGTTTATATGTATATATATATATAGCCCTAAATCCCAAGTGTCTCAAAGGGCTGCACTAGCCACAACGACATCCCCGGTTCGGATCCCACATAAGGGCAAGGAAAAACTCACAACCCAGTGGGATGTCAATGTGAATTACATCGGACATTATGACCTTTGATAATAGAGATGTCCGATAATGGCTTTTTTGCCGATACTCCGATATTGTCCAACTCTTAATTACCGATTCCGATATCAACCGACACCGTTACAGTTGTGGAATTAACACATTATGATGCCTAATTTTGTTGTGATGCCCCGCTGGATGCATTAAACAATGTAACAAAGTTTTCCAAAATAAATCCACTCAAGTTATGGAAAAAAAATGCCAACATGGCACTGCCATATTTATTATTGAAGTCAAAAAGTGCATCATTATTTTTTTTAACATGTCTCAAAACAGCAGCTTGGAATTTGGGACATTCTCTCCCTGAAAGAGCATGAGGAGGTTGAGGCAGGCGGGGTTGGGTTGGGGCGGGGTTTTTGGGATGTATATTGTAGCATCCTGGGAGAGTTAGTGCTGCAAGGGTTATGGGTATTTGTTCTGTTGTGTTACGGTGCGGATGTTCTCCCAAAATGTGTTTGTCATTCTTGTTTGGTGTGTGTTCACAGTGTGGTGCATATTTGCAACAGTGATAATGTTGTTTATACGGCCATCCTCAGTGTGACCTGTATGGCTGTTGACCAAGTGTGCCTTTCATTCACTTGAGTGTGTGTAAAAAGCCGTAGATATTATGAGATTGGGCTGGCATGCAAAGACAGTGCCTTTCAGGTTTATTGGTGCTCTCACTTCTCCCTACGTCCATGTACCACTCCGTACAGCGGCGTTTTAAAAGTCATATGTTTTACTTTTTGAAACCGATACCGATAATTTACGATGTTAAATTTTTAAGGATTTATCGGCCGATAATATCAGCAGTCCGATGTTATCGGACATCTCTTGTATTAGTGTTCCTGAAAAAAGAGACCCATACACACACTAAATGTGTATATATATGTATACACACATACACATTGGCCCCCCAGACACATTTTTTTTCCTCTCAATGTGGCCCCCGAGTCCTGGCGCTGCTATAAATCAGTGTTTCTCAAATGGGGGTACATGTACCCCTGGGGGTACTTGAAGGTATGCCAAGGGGTACGTGAGATTATATAAAAAATATTCTAAATACAGCAACAATTCAAAAATCCTTTATAAATATATTTATTGAATAATACTTCAACAACATATAAATGTAAGTTCATAAACTATGTAAAGAAATGCAACAATGCAATATTCAGTGTTGACAGCTCGTTTTTTTTTTTGTGGACATGTTCCATAAATATTGATGTTAAAGATTTATTTTTGTGTGAAGAAATGTTTAGAATTAAGTTCATGAATCCAGATAGATGTCTATTACAATCACCGAAGAGGGCACTTTAAGTTGATGATTGCTTCTATGTGTAGAAATCTTTATTTATAATTGAATCACTTGTTTATTTTTCAACAAGTTTTTACTTATTTTTATATCTTTTTTTTTTCCAAATAGTTCAAGAAAGACCACTACAAATGAGCAATATTTTGCACTGTTATACAATACAATTAAAAAAATCAGAAACTGATGACATAGTGCTGTATTTTACTTCTTTATCTCCTTTTTTCAACCAAAAATGCTTTGCTCTGATTAGAGGGTGCTTGATTTAAAAAAAATGTTCACAGGGGGTACATCACTGAAAAAAGGTTGAGAACCACTGCTATAAATGAATGTACATTGCACCTCCACACCAACAGGGGCGCCACTTAGTCACATTGTAACATCCTTTCCGGAAGTTTCCTTTTTAAAAAGCAGCGTCAGTTAAGCTAAGTCCTCGCTTTTCATTTGGCGAGCCTTAAAAAAAACAACCCAAAACTCATCAGTTTAACCTCTGATATGTCCCGAAAATGTCCTCTACGCGCACGGACCACGTTAGCGGCTCTGGAGTAATGCCAATGTATTCTGGTAAGAATAGTTTGAATGTATATTTTGACAGTAAGCTTTATGCCAACTAGCGGTTAGCCGACGCTACGTTGTTATGACACGTTTTGTGTTTAACAAACTTTTTTTCCTACTTTATTTAAATTCATGTCCTTGCTTTACTATCTCATATTCTATCGTTTTGGTGTTTGTTTTTTTTCAGAAAATAGTGGCGTGATGGCTTTCATCTTAAAGGCCTACTGAAATGAGATTTTCTTATTCAAACGGGGATAGCAGGTCCATTCTATGTGTCCTACTTGATAATTTCGTGATATTGCCATATTTTTGCTGAAAGGATTTAGTAGAGAACATCGACGATAAAGTTCGCAACTTTTGGTCGCTAATATAAAAAAAAGCACTGCCACTACCGGAAGTATGTGCGCTTGACGTCACGAGTTGCCGCGCTCCACACATACCGTATTTACTTGAATTGCCGCAGGGCATGTAATATGCGCCTGCCTTGAATTACTACCTGGTCAAACTCGCTCCCCAAATTTATTAGCGCATGCTTACTTTTACCGCTGGTCAAAATCGTGACGTCTGTCATCTTTTTCAAAATAGCGGAGGAGTTTTTATTTTATCACACTGGTTTACATAGTGAAACCCAATATCTAAGTTACATTTAAACCAGTGTGGGTGGCACTGGGAGCAGGTGGGTAAAGTGTCTTGCCCAAGGACACAACGGCAGTGACTAGGATGGCGGAAGCGGGAATGGAACCCGCAACCCTCGAGTTGCTGGCACGGCCACTCTACCAACCGAGCTATGCCGCCCATTGGAGGTTCCAATGCTGCACATTTACCATTTTGTACGTGTTGAGTGCGATATCCAGGTACTGAAGGTGCGCTGCTTCTTGTCCTACCTTTCGCCGAAACACATGAATGCTGTGCGC
The DNA here is from genome assembly GCF_033978795.1 of Nerophis ophidion. Taxonomy (NCBI): domain Eukaryota; kingdom Metazoa; phylum Chordata; class Actinopteri; order Syngnathiformes; family Syngnathidae; genus Nerophis; species Nerophis ophidion. The sequence goes on along the minus strand of NC_084626.1, from coordinate 5,808,879 downwards.
GGATTGAACACAGTCATATAGTACCCTCAATTACACTGTATCGCCAAAAGTATTTGGCCACCTGCCTTTACTCACATATGAACTTGAATTGCCATCCCATGGAATTGTCCAAAATATTTTGCTATCCTGGAGCATGCAAAGTTCATTTCACTGAAACTAAGGGTCCAAGCCCAACTCCTGAAAACAAACCCGACACCAACTCGAAGGTCGAATGAAGTTTGGAGCTCTGTAGCAACTGACTGTGCAGGAAGTCTTTGCACTATTCGCTTCAGCATCCGCTGACCCTTCTCTGTCAGTTTACGTGGCCTACCATTTTGTGGCTGAGTTGCTGTTGTTCCCAAACTCTTCACTTTTCTTATATATTAAGGAGCGAGGAAATTTCACGACTGGATTTGTTGCACAGGTGGCATCCTATGACAGTTCCACGCTGGAAATCACAAATGTAACTTAGATATTGGGTTTCACTATGTAAAGCGCTTTGAGTCACTCGAGAAAAGCGCTATATAAATATAATTCACTTCACTTCACTTTACTATGTGTAAACTAGGGGTCTTGTTCCACAGCCATACAGATCACACTGATGGTTGTGATATAAAAAAACTTCAATACTCTTACTAATATGCACCACACTCTCTGAACCCACACCAAACAAGAATGACAAACACATTTCGGGAGAACATCGGCTCTGTAACACATTATAAATGCAACATAACACTTACCCAGGATGCCATGCATCTATGACTCTTGGCTACAATATACAACCCGCTAGCACCAAGCCCCGCCACCCCGGCCTCTCCGTGCGTCGGTTGAGGTGGGCGGGGTTTGGGGCGCGTGTATTATATAGACAAAAGTCATGCGCTGTGAACGGGACTCTCGCTGCTGTGTTGGATCCGCTTTGGACTGGACTCTCGCGACTGTGTTGGATCCATTATGGATTGAACTTTCACAGTATCATGTTAGACCCGCTCGACATCCATTGCTTTCCTCCTCTCCAAGGTTCTCATAGTCATCATTGTCACCGACGTCCCACTGGGTCATTATTGTCACCGATGTCCCCCTGGGTGTGAGTTTTCCTTGCCTTTATGTGGGCCTACCGAGGATGTCGTAGTGGTTTGTGCAGCCCTTTGAGACACTAGTGATTTAGGGCTATATAAGTAAACATTGATTGATTGATTGATTGATGGATGCATGGCATGCTGGGTAAATCTTATGTTGCGTTTATAATGTATTACAGAGCCGATGTTCTCCATAAATGTGTTTGGTGTGGGTTCACAGAGTGTTAAAGTTTTTTACATCACAACCATCAGTGTAAAAGGTATGGCTGTTGACCAAGTATGCATTGCAATATTGTATGATAAGCAGTGAGCAGATAGCATGGTGTAAAGGTGGGCGCAATTACATGTAGAGCAGTGGTCCCCAACCACCGGGCCGCGGCTGCAGAGAATTTTTTTTTAATCGCATTCAATTTTTTACTGCTTGCCATTGGTAAGCGCAAGGGTGAGAAGAGGTTTTAAAATTATTAGTGCCTGCTTACTTTTACCGCATGCCTTGAATAAGAGCAGGAGTGAGAAGAGGTTTTAAATTAATTAGCGCCCCGGCGGCTATTCAAGGAAATACGTTATTCACATTGTTTTTAATGGGAGCCACCAGCAGTAAGAGCTATTTGGACCGAAAAAGCGACAATTTCCCCTTTAATTTGAGCGAGGATGTAAGATTTGTGAATTGGGATATTAAAATGAAGGACTAGAAAGAAAAAAAAAAAGCAACGGGTCCGGGCAGCGGTAAAGTGAGCGTTTCAGATGTAATTAGACACATTTACTAGGATAATTCCGGAAGATCCCTTATCTGCTTATTGTTTTAATAGTGTTTTAGTGAGATTTTAAAGATTGTAAAGACATACCTCGAGGTCGAATGGCTGCGGTGAACACAAAGTGTCTCAGAGTGAAGCCGAGGAGCCAAGCTCACAGCTGCCTTTTAAACAGCTGCTGCAGGACGCCAAATAATCCAGTGATTTCTCCGGTACAATATATATCACAATTTCCCCATCCAAAAACATGCTGGTTGACGTAGAGAAAACATGTTCGCTTGACCGCTCCGCTTCACAACAAACAAAGAATAATCGGCTCTGTCTCGGTGCTAAAGACAGCTGCAATCCACCACTTTCCACCAACAGCATTGTTTTTATAGTCTCCATTATTAAATGAACAAATTGCAAAAGATTCAGCAACACAGATGTCCAAAATACTGTGTAATTATGCGGTTAAAGCAGACGACTTTTAGCTGCGAGTGGTGCAGCTGCTAATATTTCCTGACAGTCAGTGACGTAACGCGTACGCGTCATCATTCCACAACGTTTTCAACAAGAATCTCGCGGGAAATTTAAATTGCAATTTAGTAAACTAAAAAGGCCGTATTGGCATGTGTAGCAATGTTAATATTTCATCATTGATATATAAACTATCAGACTGCGTGGTCGGTAGTAGTGGGTTTCAGTAGGCATTTAAGCAGTGGCAAAAAAATTCATGTCATTTCCAAAACAGAAAGTGCAAGATTGTCAGAGACATTTTAAAACAAGCTATGAGTGCACTTTTGGCATGTCACAAAGATGACATATCCATCCATGCATCCATCCATTTTGTACCCTTTTTATCAAAACACTAAATTAAAGTGTACTTTTTGTACCAAATGCCACTACAATAGTTTAAAACAAATAAAGTGCACTTTTGTGCATGATGTCATACAAAATATTTCAATAAGTGTCACATAAAAATGAGCTGCATACCAAATAGTATATGTCCTATGGTGTTGATCTGGAACTAGTTGCTTCGGCATTTCGTGGGTGTGGCACCGAACAGAGATGTTAACATTGCACAGTTTGAAGCACTCTTCATTCTGTAGTGCAGGGGTGCCCATTACGTCGACCGCGAGCTACCAGTCGACCGCGGGGGGTGTGTCAGGCGATCTCCAGCCAGGCTTTTAGAAAAAATAGACCTAAAAATTAGTGATCATCAATCTTCACCAAGACGTCACTTAAATGACATTCACGGTACCGGAGGGTCTTGTGAGATGACGCTGGCTGCTGCAAGATCATTATTATTAAAAATGACCGAGAGGAAGGCGAGAAACACTTTTTATTTCAACAGACTCTCGCGCCGTACCTTCCGTCAAAACTCTAAAGGCCGACTGCACATTTCCTATCTTCACAATAAAAGCCCTGCTTCATGCTGCCTGCGCTAACTAAATACAGAGTCTCGGAAAACTGGCGTGCACAAGCGATCCCTCAGAAAGCTGACGTGCACATCACTTGTGCACGCCAGCTTTCCGAGACTCTTATTTTGTTAGCCCAGGCAGCATGAAGCAGGGCTTTTATTGTGAAGATAGGAAATGTGCAGTCGGCCTTTAGAGTTTTGACGGAAGGGACGGCGCGAAAGTCTGTTGAAATAAAAAGTGTTTCTCGCCTTCCTGTCTGTCATTTTTTCATAATAATGATCTGGCAGCAGCCAGCGTCATCTCACAAGACCCTCGGGTGCCGTGAATGTCAATCAAGCAAACTACGGAATTTGCCGCCAATGTTTTTTTTGTAAAGTGTATGGAAGCTGGATGAATTAGATGCCAAAAACCAACCACTTTCATGTGGTATTGTACAGAAAGGACAACTTTTTTTCTCCTCCATTTGAAAATGTGGGCGTTATCATCATTACTGTCTGATTCCAATCAATGCAAGTCATCAGAATCAGGTAATACACCAACTTATATTCTTGTCTTCGTGAAAGAAAGACATCTATATGTGTTACACATGCTTGTATTATCATTAAACACATTTAACTTGTTTACAAAAATGTCTCTTTCATAAATAAATAAATATAAATGATATATATATATGAGGTAGATCCCCTCGAGTTGGTCAATTGAAAAGTAGCTCGCCTGCAGAAAAAGTGTGGGCACCCCTGCTCTAGTGGGTGACTTTTCAAATGATGCCCGCCTACTGCCCAAATGCAGCTGAGTAGGCTCCAGCGGTAGTAAATGGATTGATGGATGGGCTACAAATTAGTAGTTCTGCTAATTTTTGTAGCAACGCTTCTGTCGCATAAATGTTGAACATATTCCCGCTTGAAGACAAACCACCGCCATGAATTCTTTCATTCGCACCTTCCCGCTTTTGTATTACCGCTCGCAACACACCATTAGCATCACAGCTAATGTTACACCCATGTCGCAACCTCTCTGCTCGGGGAGGGCGTGTGATGTTGCACGCATGATGTATGTAAGAAGGTGCGCTTGTTTTAAGTCTCTGCAAGAAGGAGAGACAAGAAAGAGTGAGAAATGCATGTAATGTAATGCCCGCAGCTGAAAGCAAATGCCTGAGAAGCTATACTCGAATATCACAATATAGTCATTTTCAATATTGCACAGAGACAAACCTGCAATATATCGAGCAAATCGATCTATAGCCCAGCACTACTCATCTTGTTGCTCCCTCCACTTCCGCACTATTGATTCGTTAATGTTAAATTCTCTTGCTGCTTCTCTATTCTACTGAGTGACTGATCGCCTTGAGTTTAAACTCTGCGTCGTAAGCGTGTCTCTTAATAGGAGCCATTTTGGGGTCTTTACATAAACACACAAATGGAAATGGAACGGCATGCCTCGCGCAGTCATATATCCCAGCATGCACCGCGGGCTTCTTCTTCTACGGGGGAAAATGAAGTCGGCGGCTGCTTACCATAGTTGCAAGACCTGCTGTGGCTCAATATCGGTCCATACATTAAGGTGCACCGGATTTTAAGGCGCATTGTCAGCTTTTGAGAAAATTTGAGGTTTTTAAGTTAAAGTTAAAGTACCAATGATTGTCACACACACAAAAGTATTCTCTGCATTTGACCCATCACCCTTGATCACCCCCTTGGAAGTGAGGGGAGCAGTGGGCAGCAGCGGGAATCATTTTTGGTGATTTAACCCCCAATTCCAACCCTTGATGCTGAGGGAGGTAATGACTCCCATTTTTACATTCTTTGGTATGACTCGGTCGGGGTTTGAACTCACAACCTACAGATCTCAGGGCGGACACTCTAACCCAGGGGTCACCAACGCGGTGCTCGCGGGGACCAGGTAGCCCGTAAGGACAAGATGAGTAGCCCGCTGGCCTGTTCTAAAAATAGCTCAAATAGCAGCACTTACACGTGAGCTGCCTCTACTTTTTAAATTTTATTTATGTACTTTCAAGCTGGTCTCGTTTTGCTCAACATTTTTAATTCTAAGAGAGACAAAACTCAAAATAGAATTTAAAAAGCCAAGAAAATATTTTAAAGACTTGGTCTTCACTTGTTTAAATATATTAATTTATTTTTTTACTTTGTGAAGTGAAGTGACTTATATTTATATAACGCTTTTCTCAAGTGACTCAAAGCGCTTTTTACATAGTGACACCCAATATTTAAGTTACATTTAAACCAGTGTGGGTGGCACTGGGAGCAGGTGGGTAAAGTGTCTTGCCCAAGGACACAACGGCAGTTACTAGGATGGCACAAGCGGGAATCGAACCTGCAACCCTCAAGTTGCTGGCACGGCCACTCTACCAACCGTGCTTTGCTTCTTATAACTTTCAGAAAGACAATTTTAGAGAAAAATTACAACCTTAAAAAGGATTTTAGGATTTTTAAACACATATACCTTTTTACCTTTTAAATTCCTTCCTCCTCTTTCCTGACAATTTAAATCAATTTTCAAGTAAATTTATTTTTTGTTGTTGTATAGAATAATAAATACGTTTTAATTTAATTCTGTTTTTTCGACAAAGAATATTTGTGAAATGTCTTCAAACTTATTATGATTAAAATTCAAAAAAATTATTCTGGCAAATCTAGAAAATCTGTAGAATCAAATTTAAATCTTATTTCAAATTATTTTGAATTTCTTTTAAAATTTTTGTTCTGGAAAATCTAGAAGAAATAATGATTTGTCTTGTTAGAAATATAGCTTTGTCCAATTTGTTATATATTCTAACAAAGTGCAGATTGGATTTTAACCTATTTAAAACATATCATCAAAATTCTAAAATTAATCTTAATCAGGAAAAATTACTAATTATGTTCCATAAATTCTTTTTAAAATTTTTTCAAAAAGATTTGAATTAGCTAGTTTTGTATTCATTTTTTCGGTTGAATTTTAAATTTTTAAGAGTCAAAATTGAAGATTAACTATTTTTCAAAATTTAATTTTTTTCCTGTTTTCTCCTCTTTTGAACTGTTCAATTAAGTGTTTTTTTTCATCATTTATTTTCTCCAAAAAACCTTCCGTAAAAGGAAAAAAAATGTACGACGGAATGACAGACAGAAAAACCCCTTTTTTATATATATATATAAATAGATTTATTTATTAAAGGTAATTTGAGCAAATTGGCCATTTTGGCAATTTTTTTAGGTGTGTAGCAAACTGGTAGCCTTTCGCATTAATCAGTACCCAAGAAGTAGCTCTTGGTTTCAAAAAGGTTGGTGACCCCTGCTCTAACCACTAGGCCACTGAGTAGGTGCGCCTTATAGTGCGGAAAATACGGTAAATGGGTTAGTTAAGTAACCCAAAGAAAGTTACTTTATATGAATAATTAAAATACTATAACAATTTTTCTGTGTGGCGTTTGCATATTTTCCCCACTTCCAAAGACATGCACCTGGGGATAGGTTGATTGGCAACACTAAATTTGCTCTAGTATGTGAATGTGAGTGTGAATGTTGTCTGTGTCTGGGTTGGCCCTGTGAAGAGGTGGCGACTTGTCCAGGGTATACCCGCCTTCCACCTGAATGCAGCTGAGATAGGCTCCAGGACCGCCCCATACCCCCAGGAAATGAATGGATGGGGATAATATAAACTACAACTCAATTGACTGCTGCAGCCTCACAAAATTTTTTTAAGGATGCTCGGTAAAAAACTAGACTGACTTAATAGGATTATACGCAGAAATATGGATACACAAAGTCTAAAACTGTACGTAAAGAAACTAAAAGTTCCCTTCGTACAGATTCAGACCTCTAAATTTCCACGTCGGAACACTTTTAGGAAATGTAAACTACATTATCAACTTCTTTGCTCTTCAGTTATTCCAAAAATAACCACATAGAGAGCAAGAACATTTAACAAGAAGGGATTTGTCCTCTGTTCTGATGACGTCATGCTACATGCTGTCCCACTGATGTATATGTTGTTGATCATTTTAGAACCGCAGTGTTTAATATGAGCGCCTCATCAGCCCAGACGTCTGCCTCAAGCTCATCATGCAGAGCGCTGCCTGGAGACGGGAACCAGGTATAGTGGAAGTAAACCAGAAGCATCAAAGTAGCATGTTTAATTATCGCCGTACATTCCTTTCTCATGGAAGTGTTTATCAATTCAATACAGGTCCGGCCCAAAGCCCCGCTCTTGCAAATATTGCGCATTGCTGGAGCCAAGGAGGATGTCTTCACGCTCAAAGAGGTTGGTTGTCAAGTGAATATTCCAAGGCATTTTTATTACTGCCACACCTTGAAAATAAGTATTTTTTATACTAGATAACGAATTAAAGTAATATAACAAATCACACAAAGTCTGACAGTATTTTTAACTTCTATTACCAATCTAAGAATAACAAACAGCACAATTCCAACAGGTTTAACCTCACTTTCGTTTCGTGAGTCTTTGCTTCCCCGCCAGACACACGACAACACTTTCTCATTTTCCTGCCAATCACCTTCCAGGAACAGATGGTGTATTTGGAAACATGGGAAAAAATTACGTCAAATCCAAGTCACACGAACATTAACATTAGCTGATCATTACAGTACGAAATTGATGTGTATCGCCTATTATTTGTGCCCATTGATAAGTGATGTACTGAAAACTTGACCACCGAAAAAAGACTTTGATCATCGAAAACCAGGGTACCGAAACCGGATGTAAACAAAACGCACGCCATTGTCTGGAGCCTTGTCAGCATGTCTGTGATGTGGACTTGATTCATATATATTACAGATACACCCACGGACAGCCCTCTACAAAATGTGCAAAATATAAGCGAACAGTGGTGGCTTTTAAAGAAAGAAAGTGAAACTAGAGCAACAGCATGACATGTTTGCTTCAGCCTCTTTAGTCAGGGACAAAAGTAGAGTCTCTAAACATGAGTACATTCTGTTATAACACCAGAAGAAAATGCTAGATATGTTGCTAGTTGTTTTTCATTTAAAAAGTCATTAAATGTCTGTAAACACTTGAACAACTCTAAACTAAGTACCTTAACTCTAAACTAAGTACCTTGTACAAAAACAATTGAAAATATGACAAAGCGATAGAAAAAATGTCGATAGTAATTAGTTAAAACAGATTTGTTTTAAATGTATGTATACAAACCAGCGTAACTGCACGAAGGAAGTGTGACGACATGTTTGTTTCAGCCTCTTTAGTCAGTGACAGAAGTAGTCTCTAAACACGAGTACATTCTATAATAACACCAGAAGAAAATGCTGGATGTGTTGGTAGTTGTTTTTAATTTAAAAAAAAAAAAGTCATTAAAAGTATATAAATTCTTGAAAAATCCAAACTAAGTACCCTATACAAAAAGAAACAACATTTGAAAATATGAAAAAGCGATAAAAAAAAGTCAATAGTAATGAATAAAAACAGATTTGTTTTAAAAGTATGTATACATTTTTTGAAAATTTTTCATGAAAATCATATCATAGAAAATTATACAAATTTGTCGATGACGTCATTGTGACCACTTTGGCGTCTTTGAATGACAATCGGGGCGTCAGAGCTGACAGCAACCAACATGTATGCCTGCATAAGACCCAGTGAGCTAGGCTAATGCTCGCTCGCCCAATTTGCAGAGTCAGCAGAAAAAGAGCCACTAAATTAGACCATTTCGCAGCTTCTCCATATTTTCGTGGATTAACGTGTTGTATTGGCACAGATGCTGAATTCTGCTTCGGAGTGATGCAGACTGACAGCTACGCGGTCGGACCGCTCCACGTCGACTAGACGGGAGCAAATGTTTCTTTTTCTGATTAGACTGGTGTCGTCCTTCGCACTTCTCAGTTCCGGCGGTCAGACGGCAGGATTGTGTCCATCTCTGGCAGTGGGTTTTGGACTTTATTACTCCCCTCATTATGCTCAAAACAAAAAGCCGAGAGACTGCTCGTACCTCAAGATACTGGTAAATTGAGGAACTAATGTAAGTGTGCCCACACTTTTTCTGCAGAGGCGAGCTACTTTTCAATTGACCAAGTCGAGGGGATCTACCTCATTCCTATGTATATAATTTATAGTTATTTATTTATGAAAGAGACGTTTTTGTTAACAAGTTGGTGTTTAATGATTTGTTTAACAAATATAGATGCCTTTCTTTCATGAAGACAAGAATATAAGTAGATGTATTACCTGATTCTGATGACTTGCATTGATTGAAATCAGACAGTAATGCTGAGAACGTCCGCATTTTCAAATGGTGGAGAAAAAAAAACTCCTTTCTGTCCAACACTACATGAAGGTGGTTGGCTTTTGGCATCTTATTTATCCAGCTTCCATACTCGTTTTTTATACACTAGAATATAATAGAAGAATAGAGTTTTATTGTCATTATTACAATGAACAGGTTCAAAGAACAACGAAATTGGAGCAGATCCCCTAAGGTACATACACAATAATTTGGTAATATAAATAGTAAAAGAAAAAGATAAAAAAGAAGATGTGTATGTGTATATATATATATATATATATATATATATATATATATATATATATATATATATATATATATATATATATATATATATATATATATATATATATATATATATATACACACACACATAACATTATTGCACATTATAGTCCGGAAAAAAAATAAAAAGACATCACATGATGGACACATTGTGCTCACTCAGTGCCTGTTTAATGCTGCTATAGCTCTTGGGTGAAAACCGTCTTTTAGTTTATTTGTGCCCGCTTTTAGCACCCTATAGCGTCTACCCGAGGGTAGCAGTTCTAGGCGGCTGTGCCCAGGGTGGGTTGGGTCTTTCAGGATGCTCTGTGCTTTCCTGTGACAGTGGAAGCTGTACAGGTCAGCCAGTACAACAAATACATTGGTGGCAAACTCCGTAGCTTGCTAGCTTGTGAACGCCAGCTTTCTGAGACTCTTATTTCGTTAGCGCAGGAAGCAGCGCTTTTATTGTGAAGACAGTCTGTTGAAATAAAAAGTGTTTCTCGCCTTCCTTTTTGTCATTTTTTCGTTGTAATGAGCTCGTAGCAGGCAGCGTCATCTCACAAGACCCTCGGGTGGCGTGAATGTCAATCAAGTAGCAAAAGTGACGTCTTGGTGAAGATTGATGATCGCTAATTGTTAGGTCTATTTTTGTAATGCCTGGCTGGCAATCGACTGACTCACCTTCCACTATCGACCGGTTGCTCGCGATCGACGTAAGTACTGTATATTAATAATCTCGGGCATCATTTAGTATAGTCATTCAACATACTCAAAATTTCGTAGACTGTATGACACAAATTAGGGCTGGGCAATATGGCCTTGCCTTTTATTAATATTTCGAATTTTTTTGGGCCATGTCACGATGCACGATATATATATATATATATATATATATATATATATATATATATATATATATATATATATATATATATCGCAATATTTTACCTTAGCCTTGAATAACAATTGATGCATATAATCACAGCAGTATGATGATTCTGTGTCTACATTAAAACATTTCTTGTTCATACTGCATTAATATATGCTCATTTTAAACTTTCATGCAGAGAGGGAAATCACAACTGAGTCAATTTAGCAAAAATGTATTTATTAAGCAGTGGCACAAACATTTATGTCATTTCCAAACAAAGTACAAGATTGTCAGAGACATTTTTAAACAAGCTATGAGTGCACTTAAAACAAGCTATGAGTGCACTTTTGTGCCTGATGTCACTAAGATGACATATCGAAACAACACTAAATGTTCTGTACAAAAAGGGCAATTTTGTACAGAACGCCACTACAATAGTTTAAAACAAAGTGCCCTTTTGTGCATGTCACACAAGCTATTTCAATAAGTGTCAGGTAAAAATTATCTGCGTAATAGGAAATGAAATGGCAGTGCTGCTACTTTTTGTAGCAACGCCTTTGCCGCACAATTGTTCAACATATTCCCGCTTGAAGCCAAACCACCGCCAAACAATACACGCCGTGCTGTTTTTCTTGGGGATAAATTCTTCCTTCATTTGTTACCAGATTGGCACCTTCTCTCTCTCGTATTACCTCTCGTATTACCACTCGCAACGCACCGTTAGCATACACAGCTAATGTTACCCATGTGGCGACCTCTCTGCTCGGGGAGGGCGTGTGACATTGCACGCGGGACGTATGTAAGAAAATGCGCTTGTTTAAGTCTCTGTGAGAAGGAGTGACAAGAAAGAGTAGGAAATGCATGCAGTGTAATGCCCGCAGCTAAAAGCAACTGTGTGAGAACATTCTTGAATATCACGATACAGTCATTTTCTATATCGCACAGAGACAAACCCCCGATATATCGAGTATATCGATGTATCGCCCAGCCCCAGCACAAATGATTGCCTCCAGGACACAGTCTGGTGTCCTTAACACAGTTGCGCATTCAGTGTATGTACCTTGCATACGTCTTTGCGTGTAATATTCAGCGTTGTGTGCAGGTGATGCACTACCTGGGAGAATACATCATGGGCAAGCAGCTCTATGACAAGCAGAGGCAGTACATCGTCCACTGCCAGGATGACCCTTTGGGAGAACTGCTGGAGGTGGACAGCTTCTCAGTGAAAAACCCAAGGTGAACACCACATTATTTAAAAATGTTTTTGGCTTTTGTTTGAATATTTCATTTTATTTCTTTCTTGAACAGCCCAGTATATGAGATGCTCAAGAAATACGTCATAGTACTTGGTAGTGCTGGTAAGTGACTACATTTAATTTATTTCTGATTTCTTTTTTATTTTTATACCAAGTCATTTTCTGTTCAGTTGCTGATGATGATGAACTAAACATTGTATTGTTTCAAAGTGTAGATCCTGTAAACATGGTGAATATATTGCCATTACATTCCATATTAGAATACATAAAGTGTGGGTTTGTGATGAATGTGTCAGGGCTCCAGCAGGAAAACAGCCTTTCCTACACATTTACAAAAAAGAAGGCCTTCGGGCAGGGGTCTCCAATCAGTAGCTTGCCAGCTGATGTTGATGAGTTGACCAAATGGGCTAAATATTTGCCTGAAAGGGAACGGCGCCTTTTTTTTAAATATTTTTTTTTATCATTAACAATCCTTATATATGACAAGACCACATGTTTTTCTTTTTTATGCATTCAAACCCCAAAAGTCAGCTTACAATAAAGCTGGCAGCAGTCTCTCTATGCTGCCCATAAAGCGCTTAAAAACATCCAAACACAGCCATTAAGGTTTTATATACACACTGTAAGTTTAAATATATAATTTAGTAACAGGCACATTCATAATAACATGTGATATTAACATATTTTGCACAGTTTAAGCGTACAGTGGCAGCAGGTTAATTAAAAAAATGCATTACAACGTTGGCTTTTTCCTTTGACAGCCACTGATTAATACTCACTGCACACTTCATGAGAGACAAACATAATAAAACATCACTTACTGTACAATATCTGCACACACTAGGATGCCGACTGTTAGGATGTTGATATAAATTTAGATGAAAAATGACTCCTAATCCTCGTGAAGAAAAAAAGGGGATGAACTCAACCATTGTAAGCTTTTTCGCAACGTTTTTGTCATTTTCAGGCCTAAATTGGATGCCAAAGTTGACCAACTTGTCGGGTTATGTCCTCACCCTTCTACTAAACAAGTGAAAAGCAATTTTTTAAGATCTAAAATAAACTTCCAGGAGCTCCGAGGCAAAGCAGCAGCTCACAAGCTGACGGTGTCAACATAGCAACACAAGCTTGTTAGCTGTGATCAAAGCGCTGCTAAATAGGTTTTTTCTGCGTTAGTGCTTATAATAAAAATATTGCTAAAACTTGGTTAATATTCATGTCACAAAGTGTAAATGAAGTATTGTTGGCATCTTTTTGAAGGGTATTTAGAGGGCTTTGTGGGTGGAATAGAATACCTCACATTGACTCCATTGTAAGCTGATTATTATTTACTAATTAGAATGCATTAGAATAGAAAAACACATGTTCTTGTTTCATAAAGAATTATAGGCAAAATTCCCAGAAAAAGTCCAGTTTTCCTTTTAAACTCAGTATTTGTAACACTGTCGTGTGTGTGTGTGTGTGTGGTATGTGTGTATATATATATATATATATATATATATATATATATATATACACACATATTAGGGGTGTGGGAAAAAATCGATTTGAATACGTTGTGCGATTCAGAATCGATGCTCATTTTAAGAAAAAGTTTTGTTTTTTTTCATCAATCCAACAAACAACTACACAGCAATGCCATAACAATGCAATCCAATTCCAAAACCAAACCTGACCCAGCAACACTCAGAACTGAAATAAAAAGAGCAATTGACAGGAGACACAAACACGACACAGAACAAACAAAAAGTAGTGAAACAAAAATCAATATTATCAACAATAGCATCAATGTTAGTTATAATTTCAGCATAGCAGTGATTAAAAATCCCTCATTTACATTATCATTAGACATTTATAAAAATAAAGAACAATAGTGTCACAGTGGCTTACACTTGCATCGCATCTCATAAGCTTGACAACACATTGTGTCCAATGTTTTCACAAAGATAAAATAAGTCATATTTTTGGTTCGTTTAATAGTTAAAACAAATTTACATTATTGCAATCAGCTGATAAAACATTGTCCTTTACAATAATAAAAGCTTTTGAAAAAAATCTACTACTCTGCTAGCATGTCAGCAGACTGGGGTAGAACCTGCTGAAATCCTATATATTAAATGAATACAGAATCATTTTAAATTGGAAAAATATCGTTTTTGAATTTAGAATCGCGTTGAATCGAAAAAATTGATATATTATCGAATCGCGACCCCAAGAATCGATATTGAATCGAATCGTGGGACACCCAAAGATTCACAGCCCTAATATATATATATATATATATATATATATATATATATCTTTTAATGGCAAATTACCTCAAAATAGCACAAACGAGCGTAGAGATCTGTCTCCTAATTAAAGTACAATTTAATGTTGCCAGTAAAAAAATTTTTTTTAATTTAATCCTTTTATTTTTTTGTCAAAGTATATATGTGAGAAATAGTGCAGATAAAAGGAGATGCAGATTAAAAAAATGTTTTGATTTTTTAATACAACATGTGAGTTGTCGATACCAGCGTTTTGTTATTTATTGTTCAGTCCAAACAAGTTTATTCTATTTGAGTTGAAATAATAAAAAAATAAAATATATGTTTTAAAAAAAGAGTAGCTCTCTGCAATTTTTGTTTTGTGAAAGCCTCTTTTGGAAGAAAGAAGGTTGGAGACCCCTGCCTGAGCGAGAGCGTGTGTGGTGGTGTTCTTGTTTCTGTTACTGTGTCTCATCTGAAATGCAGACGCTGCAGAGAATCTTTCTGCTGGCCGTGAATGTGTTGAGGGCGGAGTGGAGGATCGTGGTCAGGTAAAACTGAAACATGGTGCTTAGAAGAAACGGAGCCCCCAGCTTTTCTCGCCTCACTGCACACAAGTAAATATGAACAGAGACGCTGACTGAAAGCGGTCCATAAAAGTGGGAATTTGGATATATATGAGCGCTTTGATTTGTTTTGTTTACATTACACTTTTCTAAAAGTGTCTTTGCTGTGATGTCAGTGATGAAAAGGACCAGCAGTATTTTGGGGATTTAGTGCCCTCTGCTGGTGCATATGCAGACTTCATCTTGATTGATATTTCTCCCCTAACCTTTAAGTATCTTTGGGTTATTGGAGCTATTTGAGAGCTTATTTCTAAACTTGGCTCTTCTCCTACAAACTATTTTTTAATTTTAAACTTGTTAATAGAATCTAAAGCCTGACAGTACTGCACTTTTGGGTCAACTGTAGAACTATGATAACACATCTTGAGCACTTTTAAAGGGCCTCTTAATGAAATCTAATTTTATGTGATTGCATTGTAATGCAAAAATAAATTGCACTCTAAAGCCTACACATAAGTTTTTCTGATGGGTTCCGAAACAAATCATTGTATTGTGTGACTTGAGATGAGGAGAGGAGGGGCTGCTGTCTTCGTCGGTGTCCTCCTGTACAGAGTGGCACCGTCTCTGTACAGCCCCATCCTCTGCACGGTTTGGTGGACCGTCTCGCATATTTTGTGCGCCCCACCACTCCCGCTTTGGATGGGGGACAGAGTCACCGTCTCTGTCTGTCTCAGAGTTCTCTTCTCTGCTTCGCAATGTAGGATCGCAGCTCCGGATCAACGACTGGCATAAAGAGAACCCAGAACACGTCACCCTTCCTTGGCTTCATACTTCCTCCTTAAAGCATTCAAACATTCTTGGCATAATTTAAGTATTTTCGAGCCTATAAGTGGCTGAACTAATTTTAAAAAGTTCAATACTCTGGTAGTATTGGCTACTAGAGAAGACCAAACCAATCAGAGGGCGCTGATTGGCTCAGGCAGCATTACTATATTAGATTAAATGAGTGTAAAGGTAACTAAAGGGTGTTAGTTCATGTCTAAAGTTAAAATACCAATGATATTCACACACACTCTTGGTGTGGCGAAATTGTTCTCTGCATTTGACCCATCACCCTTGATCACCCCCTGGGAGGTGAGGGGAGCAGTGGGCAGCAGCGGAGCCGCGCCCGGTTATCATTTTCGTGGGTGATTTAACCCCCAATTCCAACCCTTGATGCTGAGTGCCAAGCAGGGAGGTAATGAGTCCCATTTTTATAGTCTTTGGTATGACTCGGCCGGGTTTTAAACTCACAACCTACCGATCTCAGGGCGGACACTCTAACCACTAAGCCAGTGACTAGGTTAAGAGCCTCGCATAATGTTAAAAGGTTATTTAGAAAGTAGTAAACAGGTTTCTTATGTTCCAGTTATAAAAATATTTAATTTATAATTAACGGTTATAGGAATACACTGAACATCAAGTCATATTTGGACCAATCAAACTAACGATGTAAAAAAAACAGTTATACAGTTTGATAGCCAAATTATTTTATGGATAAATAAGCACACATTTAACCCCTTGAGTAGATAAAAAAAGTGACCACCATCATCATAGAGAAACGTTATGAAGAAGTACTCCGTAAATTAATGTAATTTTAATATTTGACCAGATTTTAAAGCATGTTTTGTCTGCTGTACTCTTATGTGCCCATTAAGAGTTGTTTTGATTTCTAGTATTTTTCTTTGTTGTCTACCCTCAGTCAGTCCCCTAATTGTCACCACCAGCCCCACAACCCCAACCCACAAACGCCATCTTGACAAAGAGCTGCGAATCCTCCAAGTAAACAGTCGTGGTTTGGGTGTTATAATGTGTTTCCCTCCCCGTGTAGATGTGTGGGGGTGTGATCAAAGGAGGACCAGAGGCCACCAGTGACGGGCCTCTCCTGCAGACCTCTTCCCAAAGGAGACCTCGGGAGCCGGATGAAGGTAAATACCCTACTTTCCGGAGCGCGCCGGTATTTAAGCTGCACCCACCAAATTTTGGAAGGAATAAATGTATTTACATATATTAGCTGCAGCAGACCATGAGCCACAGATACATAACGATATCAACAAGAGATTTTGTAGATTTTTATTTACATACCCTAAAGGCCTACTGAAATGAGATTTTCTTATTTAAACGGGGATAGCAGGTCCATTCTATGTGTCATACTTGATCATTTCGCGATATTGCTGAAAGGATTTAG
This sequence comes from Nerophis ophidion, assembly GCF_033978795.1. Taxonomy (NCBI): domain Eukaryota; kingdom Metazoa; phylum Chordata; class Actinopteri; order Syngnathiformes; family Syngnathidae; genus Nerophis; species Nerophis ophidion. Next base: position 5,791,980 of record NC_084626.1, on the reverse strand, counting down.
TAGAGAACATCCACGATAAAGTTCGCAACTAGAGAAAAGCCCTGCCTCTACCGGAAGTCGCAGACGATGACGTCACACGTGTGGGGGCTCCTCACATATTCACATTGTTTTTAATGGGAGCCTCCAACAAGAAGTGCTATTCGGACTTAGGAAACGACAATTTCCCCATTAATTTGAGCGAGGATGAAAGATTTGTGATTGAGGATATCTATAGCGACGGATTAGAAAAAAAAACGGGAAAAAAAACAAATAAAATAAAATAAAAAACAACTGTAATCGCGTTGCATTGAGACGGATTCATAGGTTTTTAGAGACATTTACTAGGATAATTCTGGGAAATCCATTATCTTTCTATTGTGTTCCTAGTTTTTTAGTGAGTTAAATAGTACCTAATAGTCGGAAGTGTACGTCCACGGCCGGGTGTTGATGCGCAGTGTCCCAGGGAAGTCGACGGCAGCTGTACGGGAGGCACAAGCTCAGCTGATATCCGGTAAGTGGCGAATTTTTAACCACAATTTTCTCACCGAAACCTGCTGGTTGACAAGTGGTCGGGATCCATGTCCGCTGTGATCCATAGGAAAGTTTCAACTCCGTGAATTTTAAACAAGGAATCACCATGTGTTTGTGTGGCTAAAGGCTAAAGCTTCCCAACTCCATCTTTCTACTTTGACTTCTCCAATATTAATTGAACACATTGCAAAAGATTCAGCAACACAGTTCTCCAAAATACTGTGTAATTATGCCGTTCAAGCAGACGACATTTAGCTGTGTGTGTGCGTAGCGCTCAAACATCCTAAAAACCTGTGACGTCTTGCGTACACGTCATCATTACACAACGTTTTCAAGACGAAACTCCCGGGAAATTTAAAATTGCAATTTAGTAAACTAAAAAGGCCGTATTGGCATGTGTTGCAATGTTAATATTTCAACATTGATATATAAACTATCAGACTGCGTGGTGGGTAGCAGTGGGTTTCAGTAGGCCTTTAAATGTCTGTAATACGGCTGATCAAACAAAACAGAAGTCATCATCATGGACCCAATAGCTGCGCAAGCTCGCTCCAGTCAGCTAAACAGGCTCAATAACTCCAGGGTGACATTTTGGTGAATTTACCAAACTGAAACAATACAAAAAGAATGCCTTTGTAAACTAATAAAACTAACAGACACTTGTAAGTGTGTTAGCACATTTGCTAATGCTAAAAATGCTGGCTTGATTACATACATTTTGATAGCACATACAAATATGATTGAAAACACTCCTACAGATATTAGTAAGTAAGAATTGTTTTATTTATATTGTAAAACTTACAACCGTTGTCGGAGTGATTAATGAAGAATCATTTTTGAGCAGAAAGGCTATGGATGAATATTTCCGATTCAAAGCAAGAAACGGGCAGTACAGTTTCAACCCGCAGCACCTGCAGTGAGCAAACTCGTCCAAAAGATGGCACCATAGCTCAAACAATAACACCTTTTCAGAGCCTTTGTCAATGTTAAAAACTAATTATTGAGAAAATATTTTTGCAAAAAAAAATCCATAAATTATCCGCACCGTTTTACATGATGTAGGGTTCAAAGTGTTGGGAAAAACAATAAGGGCTTAAAGGAAAATATGGTCAAACGCACAGTTCAGGACTAAATACTAAGCAAGCATTCTCTTCTGTAGACTCACTTGAAGGTTTGCCTCGCTCAACCTGCAAGCGACCCAAATTAGATGTCACTCTTGACGAGTGGGACCTGTCTGGCTTACCTTGGTGGTTTCTGGGTAATCTCCGCAGCAACTACAGCCGCAGGAGCAATGACTCCACTGATATCCACACCAACCAAGTAGGAACATTTCTATATTTGTTGTTCTTGACTTTGAAAGCAAACGCCGAACGTTGACGAGTACGATGAAGTTGAACATAACAAGAGGTGGTCTGACTGATGCGTCAGATGTCCCCCGCGCAGGACGAGGACACGGCCATCGTGTCGGACACCACGGACGGTCTGTGGTTCCTGACGGAGGGCGAGAGTGAGCAGGTGAGTGTGGAGATGAAGGAGGCAGCGCTGGAGGAGGGCAGCGCAGGAGACGGAGAGGCTCTACCTGAGGACGAAGATGGAGCTGGGAAAGATGAGAAGGCAGATCTTGAGGTAGGAGACCAATAAGTTCACTTCTTTAGGTGAATGTTCTCTCGCAGTGTGAAAGGAAGTTAACCAATAGATGCCGTTCGAGACTGATATTGTGCTTAGGAGGCAAGACTTTTCACATTCTTAGTTTTATTTTACGCCAAAACTAAGACAGGCTTAGCTCTAACTCACACTGCTCAATCAGCAAGCCTTCTTCTGTGGCAGTGGGCTTCTAACCGCACCACCTCAAGGGGTAGAAGAAGAGATGGGTATGGGGTACATTTGAACCGATACTAGATAGGGATGTAACTATATCAAAAGCTCACGATACGGTATTATCACGGTATTAAGGCCACGGTACGATATTATTGTGGAACTGTCCAAAAATAAAAGACTGTCACAGTTTGTAAAATGAAGTGGCAGGAATGTTTAGGATAAACACACTTACTGTAATTGAAGACAGACAATCATATTATTTACAACAAACTAGATTCCAATATGAACCGATATAAACAGTCGTGGATTAACACATTATTATGCCTAATTTATGCCACATTTTGGGAGAACATCCACACTGTAACACAACAGAACAAATACCCAGAAGCCCTTGCAGCACTAACTCTTTCTTGGACACTATAATATGGACACTCCCCCTGCTACCACCAATCCCCGACATAGGCTTAATAATGTGTTAATTCCACGACAGTATGTATCGGAATCGGTAATTAAGAGTTGAACAATATCAGAATATCTACAAAAAAGCCATTATCAGACATCTCTACTTTCTAAAGTATGTTCTTTAGGTTTGATTTCTGCCTCAGCAGAACTGGCAGGACATGGAACATTTTTCATAAAAACTAGAGATGTCCGACAATGGCTTTTTTGCCGATGTCCGATATTCCGATATTGTCCAAATCTTAATTACCGATACGTATATCAACCGATTCCGATATGTACAGTCGTAGAATTAACACATTAAATGATAAATGGGTTGTACTTGTATAGCGCTTTTCTACCTTCAAAGTACTCAAAGCGCTTTGACACTACTTCCACATTTACCCATTCACACACACATTCACACACTGATGGAGGGAGCTGCCATGCAAGGCGCCAACCAGCACCCATCAGGAGCAAGGGTGAAGTGTCTTGCTCAGGACACAACGGACGTGACGAGGTTGGTTCTAGGTGGGATTTGAACCAGTGACCCTCGGGTTGCGCACGGCCACTCTCCCACTGCGCCACGCCGTCCCTATTATGCTTAATTTTGTTGTGATGCCCCGCTGGATGCAATAAACAATGTAACAAGGTTTTCCAAAATAAAGCAACTCAAGTTATGGAAAAAAAATGCCAACATGACACTGCCATATTTATTATTGAAGTCACAAAGTGCATAATTTTTTTTTTAACATGCCTCAAAACTGCAGCTTGGAATTTGGGACATGCTCTCCCTGAGAGAGCTTGAGGAGGTAGAAGTGTGGGGGGAGGGTAGTGGGGTGTATATTGTAGCGTCCCAGAAGAGTTAGTGCTGCAAGGGGTTCTGGGTATTTGTTCTGTTGTGTTTATGTTGCGTTACGGTGCGGATGTTCTCCCGAAATGTGAAGTGAAGTGAATTAAATTTATATAGCGCTTTTTCTCAAATGTCTCAAAGCGCTTTACATTGTGAAACCCAATCTCTAAGTTACATATTTTTTGAAACCAGTGTGGGTGGCACTAGGAGCAGGGGGTAAAGTGTCTTGCCCAAGGACACAACGGCAGTAACTAGGTTGGCGGTAGCGGAGATCGAACCTGCAACCTAGAAGTTACTGGCACGGCTGCTCTACCAACCGAGCTATACCGCCCCTTAATTGAAATGTTTGGTGTGGGTTCACAGTGTGGCGCATATTTGTAACAGTGTTAAAAGTTTTTTATACGGCCACCCCCAGTGTGACCTGTATGGCTGTTGACCAAGTATGCGTTGCATTCACTTATGTGTGTGTAAAAGTCGCATATATCATGTGATTGGGCCGGTGCGCTGTTTGTATGGAGGAAAAGCGGACGTGATTACAAGTTGTAGAGGACGCTACAAGCAGTGCCTTTAAGGCACGCCCCCAATACTGGTGTCCGGGTGGAAATCGGGAGAAATTCGGGACAATGGTTGCCCCGGTAGAAATTCGGGAGTCTCCCGGGAAAATCGTGAGGACCGCTCTGTACAGCGGCGTTTTAATAAGTCATTAATTTTACTTTTTGAAATCGATACCGATAATTTCCGATGTTACATTTCAAATCATTTATCGGCCGATATCTCTAATTTTTCTTGCTGTGAATATCAGACTTGCGTGTATTTCGTTGTGTGTGCTCGGAGGTGACGTGATAAGATGTCCAACTGTTGTGCAACAATGTGATTGTGGGTGCAGATGCAGGAGGAGCCTGAAGAAGACTCCCAGTGCCTCAGTGACGACACCGACACCGAGATCTCCACACAGGTTGGTGTCGCCGTCGTCTTCTTCTTGTGGTCCGTCTCAAACGTCAACTTGGTGGTGATTCTCCCGCCAGGACGCGTGGCAGTGCAGCGAGTGCCGGAAGTACAACTCTCCTCTCCAGAAGTACTGCGTCCGCTGCTGGGCTATGCGCAGGAACTGGTACAAGGACGTGCCCCGCCTGGCACACTCTCTGTCCGTTCCCGATATCCCAGCGTGCACGTCTCTCGCCGCCCGCGACGAGGAAGACGACGACGGCGGCGTCGACGTCCCGGACTCTGTCAGGACGGTTTCGGCGCCTGTCATCCTGCACTCCACGGCCGACCGACCGCTGCCCGCCATGACGGCGTGGAAAGGGAAGGGCCCTCGGCGTGCCGCGGAGCCCCCAGGCGGCGAGAGTCAGGAGAGTCTGGACATGGAGGTCGGACGCGAAGCACTGCTGGAGCCCTGCAAGCTCTGCAGGGTGCGACCGCGCAACGGGAATATAATCCACGGCGGCACGGCTCACCTTCTCACCTGCTTCCCGTGTGCCAGGAGGCTCCACAAGTTCCAGGCTCCCTGTCCCGGTTGTGGAAAGATTATCCAGAAAGTGATAAAGATATTCATCCTCTAACGTCTAACCCACAAAATACATGCCAGGTCAGCACTTTTTTTTCCCCCTTTCCCTCGCTCATCGACAGAGAGACACTTATGCCTTTGTGTCACGTCGCCATCTGTACGAGTATGTTTATTTATTAGAGTAGACGTCGAGAGTATTTACTTCAGTACATTTTCTTTGTACTTGGAAGGATGTGAGACCTTGAAGAAGTCGTTTGTGAGGTTTGAAGAGCAGATGGAGGATTGAAGCACAGTAACACTGTTAATTCTTCCCATGAAAGTCATCGCCCCCTCAGATTGATACTAATGTTAGCTCTTTGCATAGAATATTAACCAAATGTTGACGGTACAACACGGTTTGCCATAATCTAAATTTCTAAAACGTATTCTTTTTTTTTTTACCAGCCTGTTTGCAGCCCGATCAATATCTGAGGGTGTTGTACTTAATTTATTTATGAGTGTTTAGTTTTAAACTGCTTCGGCCTCCAAATGAATCAGAATCCTCCACTTTGTTCCATGAAGATCAGTCAAAGGCGATGAGGAAAACGAGGCTAAAGGAAGTGTAGCATGTTGGACGATGAGGGTTGACTTGATCTTATTTCACTGCCATGTAAGGATTTTTTGATCGCCGTGTCGTACTTTTTATGTTGATGTGTCTTTTGAAGAGTGTCGTCCCTTAACTTTCATTACTTTTTGAGTGATGTCGTGAGCCGTGGTCGTACGCTACACATGTCACCGGGCTTCTGTGAAGTTGGCATGGACTTTTTGGGCTCTTTATTCGTGCTTCATGCTGTCGCCACCGGGGGGCGGGAGGTCCCAACGTGGCGTGTCGTGTGGCGGAGATGTACATAAGCACTAACAACATAATGCATGTCCGCGTAAACATTGTACGTACCGCAATGCGCCCGTGTTGGCTTTATGTCTGTTTTGTCGTGTCGCTTGAGAAATAAATCTATTACAGAAACATCAGTTTTAATCCAGTTGTTGTACTTCAAAACCTACATCATGACAAAAGAATCACATTCAAACCTCCAAAAAGTGGTTCAGTTTGACCATTTGCTGTAAGAATATAGTTAAAGTTAAAGTAGCAATGATTGCCACACACACACACACACACACACACACACACACACACACTAGATGTGGTGAAATTTGTCCTCTGCATTTGACCCATTCCCTTGTTCACCCTCTGGGAGGTGAGGGGAGCAGTGAGCAGCAGTGGTGCCGCGCCCGGCAAGCCACCCACCCATCCATTTTCTACCGCTTATTCCCTTTGGGGTCGCGGGGGGCGCTGGTGGCTATCTCAGCTACAATCGGGCGGAAGGCGGTGTACACCCTGGACAAATCGCACCTCATCGCAGGGCCAACACAGATAAGTAAGACGATGATGGCGCCACCAGGTATGGCAGGTGTCGTCGCTGCTCTGTTCATTTGTGCAATACTGACAAGTACAATGCATAACAAAGGCAATGGTCAAACCTTTTTGCTTAAAGATATCTGTTATTTCAACCATATCAGCAAAACAATAAATGCGCACAAGATTGAAGCCGAACAACACTTTGGGTTCGGGAAACATGCGCTGTTCGCCACATTCATCCACCCGCTTCTCTACAACCAAGCAACAAAACGAACCAAAATATGGTCTTTTTTGGGGCAATCTCTTTATTGCTCTCTGGAGATATCCTCCAGTGTCCCGGTCCAAACAACATACCGGCAACAGGGGAAAGCAACGTAAACATAGCTAACAGCAGAAGAGCTACAGCTAACAACAGGAACACCACCGCTAACCTACAGGTACAGCTATAAACATCGTACTACACACCTGAGCAAGAAACTTACCTGTGCGATTCCATCCACCCTGGGAGTATTTCCCCGACGCCAGTGTCCGGCTCGAATCTGGCGGCCTGCAGGGCGAGATCGCCTGGAACGTGGAGTGAAGTGACGACGCGGGACGCCGCTGCGGGCTTGCCGGCTCTACATCTCGCTTCGCCGAGGGGGCCCCCGAGCTTGGAGACGGGCGTCGCGGTGACTGTTGCCACGGCGGAAACCGCCGCGCCGGTTTTGCGCCATGGCCCAGGCGGGGGTCGCGGCTCGACTACAGGTGGAGCACGTGGAAGACGCGCTCAACAACAAATTGATGACATCTGCGCTCATAAACCAGACCTGGGATGCAAGCCTAGGCATTAGTCGATACCAACACAGGCGTAAGCAAGACTGAATCAAGTAATGCTGATAATACTGGGCCCCGTAAACCGTATAGAGCAGGGGTGTCAAACTCAAATACAGAGTGGGCCAAAATTTAAAACTGAACAAAGCCGTGGGCCAAGGTTGAAAAAATTTACCTTTTAATAGTGACCCAAACAAGTTTTCAATTGAATATTGAACAAGCAAGGCTTATATGACTTTATAGTAACATCCAAAATCGAGTTTCAAATAATAATTATAATAATAAAAAAATATCAATGGCATATCAAATACAATTTAAATAAAAATGGAATGCCTCTTTTCTATGTGCAGCCTTCTGAGGTAAATATCAAAATAAGCTTTTTCCACAGGCTGGTAATACATTTGAAAAATAATAATGATTGAATCAAACATTCAAGCCTTGAAGTAGCAAAAGAAAGTGCATGAATAAAACGTTAACTGCTCTGTTTGCTACACTGATTTGCTTTAATTGTATTATTATGGTAGCGGGGGTGAATATTGTAGCGTCCCGGAAGAGTTAGTACTGCAAAGGGTTCTGGGTATTTGTTCTGTTGTTTTTATGTTGTGTTAAGGTGCGGATGTTCTCCCAAAATGTGTTTGCCATTCTTGTTTGGTGTGGGTTCACAGTGTGGCGCATATTTGTAACATTATCAGCATTTTTTATATGGCCACCGTCAGTATGATCTGTATGGCTGTTGACTAAGTATATCGTGGAGCTGAATTTGCATGTGTTTTTAAAAGCCGCATATATTATGTGATTGGGTTAGTAGGGGACACTAATGACAATGTCTATAAGGCACATCATCAATATAGATAAATCTCAAGGGAAGTTGGGAGGGTTGACAGGTATGTTAGTGGTGAATGCGGTGTTACAGCGGCACCGCCGCTGTATAATACCGGCGGGCCAGCTCTAATGTTAATTTGATATAGCCCCAAGGGCCAAATTAAATTACTCGCCGGGCCAAATTTGGCCTGCGGGCCAGAGTTCGACACCCATGGTATAGAGCTAAGATTCCAAATAACGCAGCTGCTTCCAAACAACGAGCTACAAAGATGTTTCAAACTGTAAACCATGCTCAAATATTATGGTACCGAAATTCAAAGCCCAATGTTAGAAGTGTTGTCCAAAAGACTGAACAAATCCAGCAGTTACTGTCAGACTCTAATCTGGATTACCTTTGTCTATCGGAGACATGGTTAAAACCTACAGCACCTTTTGCTCTAATTAATGCCGAGGGTACAAGATTTGCAAAAAACACAGATTAAGTGGGAGAGGGGGAGGAGTTATGATTAATGTAAAGGAAAACATTAAAAGTGAACAAATAACCCTCCCAGTAGATAATCTTGAGTGTGTTGGAATTAAAATCCCATTGTCCTCAGAAATGTATTTCAAGGTAATTGTAGCATACTGACCACCCACAGCTAAAGACATTTTTGTCAGTTCATTTTCAGACATCCTCAAGCAGCACAGTATGAAAGAATGAATCGTTATGGGGGCCTTTAATCTGGACTGGCTAAATAAATCAAGTAGAAAGAAACTTAAGGATATTATAAACGGCTTCTACATGACACAAATGATAAACAGCCCTACTAGAATTACACATTCCTCCCGAACCTTGCTGGTTTTGGGATTTACTAATGAACCTGATCGCATAAAAAAAACGTACAATTTACTAACCGGTTTATCAGACGATAACATCACATTGATAACATGGAAGTTGTCAAGATTTAGGCATCACCGCCAAAAATTTGCACAAAAGTGATTGACCTATATCCCTAAAAAAGACCAACACTTACTAGAGAATGAACTTAAAACTGTACCATGGAGTAACATAAATTGGATAAGCACTGAACATGTCTATGATGACCTAATGACAAAAATCTCAAAGAGATTATCTGTAAATACACTAAAACCAAACCCAGAAAGAAAAGTGCTAAAATAAAAATACAGTGGATTAATGAAACAATTTGGATTCTGATGAAAAATCGTGACTCAGCTCTCAAAAGAGCAATTAAAACAGGTCTAAATTCGGATTGTATGATTTTTAAAAGTTACAATGCTGCTGGGGAAGGCTAGGGCTGACTTTCACTTAGAATTAATCAAAGTTGCAAAAGGGAACATTAGACAGCTATGGAAAACCATTGACAAACTCACTGGAAGAGAACAAACAAGAAACAACACTATAACATTAGATATCAATGGCACTACTGTCACAGACAGTCTGGACATAAGTACCGTATTTTTCGGAGTATAAGTCGCTCCGGAGTATAAGTCGCACCTGCCGAAAATGCATAATAAAGAAGGGAAAAAAAACATAAATCGCACTGGAGTATAAGTCGCATTTTTTGGGGAAATTTATTTGATAAAACCCAACACCAAGAAAAGACATTAGAAAGGCAATTTAAAATAAATAAAGAATAGTGAACAACAGGCTGAATAAGTGTACATTATATGACGCAAAAATAACCAACTGAGAACGTGCCTGGTATGTTAACGTAACATTTTATAGTAAGAGTCATTCAAATAACTATAACATATAGAACAAGCTATACGTTTACCAAACAATCGCTAAATCCCATGAAATCTTATACGTCTAGTCTTTCACGTGAACTAGCTAAATATTTTACAATTTACGGTAATGTGTTAATAATTTCACACATAAGTCGCTCCTGAGTATAAGTCGCACCTCTGGCCAAACTATGAAAAAAAACTGCGACTACTAGTCCTAAAAATACGGTAATCATTTTAATGAACATTTCATCCAGTCTACAAACCCTGAATAAAAAAAAATCCTCAAAATCAGTGCAAAGAATTGCCATTTATTCAGGATGGCCTAAGTTCAGAATTAACAAATGAAACAAAGGTAAACAAAATCCTCTCTGCACTATCAAACTCACAATCTAGAGATATATACGGTTTAAACACTTCCTTCCTAAAAACGTATAAAGATAGTTTTACTGCTCCTATAACAAAATTGATAAATAAATCAATAACAGAAAACACTTTCCCTACAATGTTGAAAACTGCCACTATCATCCCAATCCATAAAGCAGGAAATAAACAAGACATCAACAACTACAGACCAATTAGCCTTCTGCCCGTTATATCTAAAGCAGGGATGCCCACACTTTTTCTGCAGGCGAGCTACTTTTCAATTGACCAACTCGAGGGGATCTACCTCATTTATATATATCATTTATATTTATTTATTTATGAAAGAGACATTTTTGTAAACAAGTTAAATGTGTTCAATGATAATACAAGCATGTGTAACACATATAGATGTCTTTCTTTCACAAAGACAAGAATATAAGTTGATGTATTACCTGATTCTGATGACTTGCATTGATTGGAATCAGACAGTAATGATGATAACGCCCACATTTTCAAATGGAGGAGAAAAAAAGTTGTCCTTTCTGTACAATACCCCTTGAAAGTGGTTGGTTTTTGGCATCTAATTCATCCAGCTTCCATACACTTTACAAGAAAAACATTGGCGGCAAATTCCGTAGCTTGCTTGATTGACATTCACGGCACCCGAGGGTCTTGTGAGATGACGCTGGCTGCTGCCAGATCATTATTATGAAAAAATGACAGACAGGAAGGCGAGAAACACTTTTTATTTCAACAGACTTTCGCGCCGTCCCTTCCGTCAAAACTCTAAAGGCCGACTGCACATTTCCTATCTTCACAATAAAAGCCCTGCTTCATGCTGCCTGCGCTAACAAAATAAGAGTCTCGGAAAGCTGGCGTGCACATCACTTGTGCACGCCAGCTTTCTGAGGGATCGCTTGTGCACGCCAGTTTTCCGAGACTCTGTATTTAGTTAGCGCAGGCAGCATGAAGCAGGGCTTTTATTGTGAAGATAGGAAATGTGCAGTCGGCCTTTAGAGTTTTGATGGAAGGTACGGTGCGAGAGTCTGTTGAAATAAAAAGTGTTTCTCGCCTTCCCACGGTCATTTTTAATAATAATGATCTTGCAGCAGCCAGCGTCATCTCACAAGACCCTCCGGTACCGTGAATGTCATTTAAGTGACGTCTTGGTGAAGATTGATGATCACTAATTTTTAGGTCTATTTTTTTTAAAAGCCTGGCTGGAGATCGACTGACACACCCCCCGCGGTCGACTGGTAGCTCGCGATCGACGTAATGGGCACCCCTGATGTAAAGCAATAGAAAAAGTGATAGTTGAGCAACTCACAGATCATTTGGACTATGAAGACCTCCTACATCCAATGCGGTTTGGGTTTCGGGCAAATCACTCGACCGAAACTGCACGTTGCCTTCTATTAGAAACAATCAAACAAAACCTTGACAATGGAGGTGTAGTTGGAGCAATATTATTAGACCTCCACAAGGCATTTGATACAGTCAGTCACCCCACGTTACTTACAAAATTAACAACTTTTAAACTGTCGATATATACTCTGGCCTGGATTATGTCATATCTATCTGGTCGGACTCATTGATACGCAACATCCAGTTTCACTAGCAACTCATATCGGCCTGCCACAAAGCTCTAATATCGTCCCTCTTCTTTTCTCCATGTACATAAACGACCTACCATCTGTATGTGAGGATGTAAATATCCAGATGTATGCAGATGACACGGTTGTTTATACTTGAAGAAAAGGCCAGAAGACTTACAGCAGCCATGGAGAAGGTGGCAAAATGGCTACATGACTCTTGTCTTACATCAAGGGTGTCAAACTCTGGCCCGCGGGCCAAATCTGGCCCGCCGTGTAATTTAATTTGGCCCTTGAGGCAATTTCAATTTAGCATTAGAGCTGGCCCGCCGGTGTTATACAGCGTCGGTGCCGCTGTAACACCGCATTCACCGCTAATAATCATACCTGCCAACCCTCCTAATTTTCCCGGCAGACTTCCGAAGTTCAGTGCCCCTCCCGAAAATCTCCCGGGGCAACCATTCTCCCGAATTTCTACCGATTTCCACCTGGACAACTATATTGGGGGCGTGCATTTAAAGCCCTGCCTTTAGCGTTCTCTACAACTTGTCGTCACGTCCGCTTTTCCTCCATACTAACAGCGTGTCACAAATTTGTGGCTTTTACACACACACACGCACAAGTGAATGCAAGCCATACTTGGTCAACAGCCATACAGGTCACACTGAGGGTGGCCGTATAAACAACTTTAGCACTGTTACAAATATGTGCCACACTGTGAACCTACACCAAACAAGAATGACAAACACATTTCGGGTGAACATCCGCACTGTAACACAACAGAACCCATTGCAGCACTAACTCTTCCGGGAAATTTCCCGCAAACTGACCAATAATTATCGTTTTATTCATGCAACTCTTGCTACTTCAAGGCTTGAATGTTTGGTTCATTCATTATTGTTATTTTATTTTCAAATTTATTATTAGCCTGTGGAAAAAAATATATTTACCTCAGAAGATTGCAAATAGAAAAAAAGGCATAACATTTTTATTTATATTTTATTTGATACACTAAATTGGCCCTAGTGTGTGAATGTGAGTGTGAATGTTGTCTGTCTATCTGTGTTGGCCCTGCGATGAGGTGGCGACTTGTCCAGGGTGTACCCCGCCTTCCGCCCGATTGTAGCTGAGATAGACGCCAGCGCCCCCCGCGACCCCGAAAGGGAATAAGCGGTAGAAAATGGATGGATGGGATGGATTGATATGCCATTGATATTTTTTTAATTATAATTATTATTATTATTTAAAACTGGATTTTGTATGTCACTAAAGTTATAAAAGCCTTGCTTGTTCAATATTTAATGCAAAACTTGTTTGGGTCCCTATTAAAAGGTTAATTTGTTCAACCTTGGCCCGTTGCTTTGTTCCGCTTAAAATTTTGGCCCACTCTGTATTTGAGTTTGACACCCCTGTCTTACATTAAACATTAAGAAAATGGCAACGATGTATTTTGTAAACAAATATAAAATATCATCCTTTACAAATATAAGGGTTGATAAGGAGATAATACAAAATGTTAGTGAATATCGTTACCTGGGTGTCATTTTAGACCCAACACTTGGCTTTAAAAAACATATCAAACAGATGTGCCAGAGTCTTAAATACAACATAACAACGTTCAAATGTATCAGGAATTCGTTGACATTGGAGGCAGCTCAAACTTATTTTAATGCAATGATTATGTCTCGTTTTTATTATTGTATAACATGTTGGTCGCAGGCAAGCAAAATGACTCTCAGGCCATTGGAAACTTTACACAAACAATCGCTCAAAAATCTTGACCGAAAACCACAACACCAATATCACTGTTTAGTTCTCCAAAAATATAGATTGTTAAACTTAGCTAATATTCAAAGATTGAGCCATCGAATCCTAAATAACACCGCACCAGCGCCACTTAAGCACTTTGTCCAGTTTACATCTGCTGTGTCAACCAGAAACACGCGAGCCTCCACCAGGGGGCAGTGTAGATCACCCATATGTAAAACAACTTTTGCACAATCAGCCTTTTCATATAAAGCCATAAGAATGGAACAACCTCACAACAAACTTGAAAAGTTGAACAGATTACTCTACATTTACAATTGAAGTTAAAAAGTGGCTTTGGAGCAAACAAAGCTGCACACCCGGTCACTGAGGTGGACACTGTTTGACAGATCAAATTAATGTGTATTATATTTATCCATTACAGCTTTTTTGTTGTAAATTGTGAGGTGTGTTTTTTATAAATCTTGGTTGTTTTTGTTGTTTTACAAATGATGACCGATGTGAACAATAACAAGAATTTAGTGTTGCCAATCAACTTATCCCCAGGTGCATGTCTTTGGAAGTGGGAGGAAGCCGGAGAACCCGGAGGGAACCCACGCATTCACGGGGAGGACATGCAAACTCTACACGGAAAGATCCCGAGCCCGGGATTGAATGATTGCGCCCGGCAATCATTTTTGGTGATTTAACCCCCAATTCCAACCCTTGAAGCGGAGTACCAAGCAGGGAGGTAATGGGTCCCATTTTTATAGTCTTTTATAGTCAAAATTATGACATAAAACGTCATAGTTATGAGATAAAGTCAAAGTTATGACACAAATGGAAATTGACATAAAAAGTCAAAATTATGACATAAAAAGTAAAAATTATAACATAAAACTGTAGTTACAAGATAAAAGTAGAAATTGTGACATTAAAAATTTAAATTACATCAAGTCGAAATTAGGACATATAAAGTCAAAGAATATGACATAAAGAGTCAGTTACGAGATAAAAAGTCAAAATTGTGACATTAAAAATCTAAATTATGACAAAAGTCGAAATTATGACAAGTTAGTTACGAGAAAGTCAATTATGACTAAAAGTCGAAATTATGATATTAAAATTCAAAATTATGAGATAAAAAGTAAAAATTATAACATAAAGCTGTAGTTACAAGATAAAAGTAGAAATTGTGACATTAAAAATTGAAATTACATCAAGTCGAAATTAGGACATATAAAGTCAAAAAATATGACATAAAAAGTCAGTTATGAGATAAAAAGTCAAAATTGTGACATTAAAAATCGAAATTCTGACAAAGTCGAAATTATGACAAGTTAGTTACGAGAAAGTCAATTATGACTAAAAGTCGATATTATGATATTAAAATTCAAAATGTTGACAAAAAGTAAGAATTATGACATAAAGCTGTAGTTACAAGATAAAAAGTAGAAATTGTGACATTAAAAATTGAAATGACATCAAGTCAAAATAATGACAAGTCGAAATTAGGACATATTAAAGTAAAAAAATATGACATAAAAAGTCAGTTACGAGATAAAAAGTCAAAATTGTGACATTAAAAACCTAAATTATGACAAAGTCGAAATTATGACAAATTAGTTATGAGAAAGTCAATTATGACTAAAAGTCGAAATTATGATATTAAAATTCAAAATGTTGACATAAAAAGTAAAAATTATGACATAAAGCTGTAGTTACAAGATAAAAAGTAGAAATTGTGACATTAAAAATTGAAATGACATCAAGTCAAAATAATGACAAGTCGAAATTAGGACATATAAAGTAAAAAATATGACATAAAAAGTCAGTTACGAGATAAAAAGTCAAAATTGTGACATTAAAAATCGAAATTATGACAAAGTCGAAATTATGACAAGTTAGTTACGAGAAAGTCAATTATGACTAAAAGTCGAAATTATGATATTAAAATTCAAAATGATGACAGATAAAGTAAAAATTATGACATAAAGCTGTAGTTACAAGATAAAAAGTAGAAATTGTGACATTAAAAATTGAAATTACATCAAGTCAAAATAATGACAAGTCGAAATTAGGACATATAAAGTAAAAAAATATGACATAAAAAGTCAGTTACGAGATAAAAAGTCAAAATTGTGACATTAAAAATCGAAATTATGACAAGTCGGTTACGAGAAATTCAATTATGACTAAAAGTCGAAATTATGATAATACAATTTAAAATTATGACATAAAAAGTCATAGTTACGAGATAAAGTCAAAATTATGAATAACAAAATCAAAATTATGACAAAAAGTTTAAATTATGAGATAAAGTTTTAATTATAAGATAAAATCTATAATATGAGAGTCAAAAATATGGAATAAAGTCATGAATTGGAGATAAAATATGACAAAAAGTCAAAATGATTAAATGAAGTCATGATTTTGAGATAAAAAGTCATAATTATACCATGGGATGCCAAAATTAGGAGATAAAGTCAAAAGTGAATTAATTTGAATTGTCACTTTTGGCAATATAGTTTACGTGTGTGTGTGTGTATGTGTATATATATATATATATATATATATATATATATATATATATATATATATATATATATATATATATATATATGTATATATATGTGTATGTATATATGTATGTATATATATGTGTATGTATATATGTATGTATATATATGTGTATGTATATATGTATGTATATATATGTATATGTATATATGTATGTATATATATGTATATGTATATATGTATGTATATATATGTATATGTATATATGTATGTATATATATATATATATATATATATGTATGTATATATATATATATATATATATATATTTATGTATGTATGTATGTACAAACCCTGTTTCGATATGAGTTGGGAAATTTTGTTAGATGTAAATATAAACAGAATACAATGATTTGCAAATCATTTTCAACCCATATTCAGTTGATGCTACAAATACAACATATTTGATGTTAAAACTGATACATTTTTTTTTTTGCAAAATCATTAACTTTAGAGTTTGATGCCAGCAACACGTGACAAAGAAGTTGGGAAAGGTGGCAAAAAATACTGACAAGTTGAGGAATGCTCATCAAACTCTTATTTGGAACGTCCCACAGGTGTGCAGGCTAATTGGGAACAGGTGGGTGCCATGGTTGGGTATAAAAGCAGCTTCTGTGAAATGCTAAGTAATTCACAAACAAGGATGAGGCGAGGGTCACCAATTTGTAAGCAAATTGTCGAACAGTTTTAGAACAACGTTTCTCGATGAGCTATTGCAAGGAATTTAGGGATTTTACCATTTGCGGTCCTTAAAATCATCAAAAAGTTCAGAGAATCTGGAGAAATCACAGCACGTAAGCGATGATACTACGGACCTTTGATCCCTCAGGTGGTACTGCATCAAAAACCGACAACAGTGTGTAAAGGATATTACCACAAGGGCTCAGGAACACTTCATAAAACGAACTGTCAGTAACTACAGTTGGTCGCTACATCTGTATGTGCAAGTTAAAACTCTACTATGCAAAGCGAAAGCCATTTATCAACAACGCCCAGGAACGCCGCCGTCATACTGGCACCATGTCCTTTCGACTTGCCGAATAAAACAAGGCAAGTGTTACAAAAATGTTTTATTTTTTTATAAAGAGCACCATTGTCATGCACAATAGCAATAGTTTTGCTTAGGGAAATTTCAAACCTGTCTACTACCTATTACAACCACTGCAATGTTGGATGCTGAATGTCTTTCCTCTAGTGGCATGGTCGTAAGGCAGATTGACTTCATGTACCATTCGTCTCCAATGTAGTGGCATGTATTGCCAAGGTGGCTACACTTGTCCACACATCAGTAGTGATAGCAATTTTCTCTGGGTGGCTTTTATGTCAGTCTGCACTGCTTGGAATGTCTGCTCGTACTTCCGCTCCCTCAGCTTGGTAAAATGGGTCCTCAAGGGAAGAGTGTAACCAGGGTTGAGGGCGTGAATATTTTGTCTAAAACCTTCATCTTCCACCATTGAAAGTGGCCTCATGTCAGTTACCAACATATTCAGGATAGCATCAGCCAAGGCAGCCGCTTGCCGTGGTGTGCACACCTTCCTTCGTACCAAGTCACTAATGCTGCCTTGTTTCTTTCTGAAACGAGAGAAACCATATTATGAACGTACATAGTAGCATCATTTACATGTAACTCAATACATACCCAGTTAATTTTGTTAATAATTTCTGACGTAAAATGCAAATACGCCACCACATTAAAAAAAAACAGCAAAATTAAATAAATGGACATTTGGTCACCTGCCTTGACTCACATATAAACTTGAAGTGCCATTCCATTCCTAACCCATAGGGTTCAATATGATGTCGGTCTACCTTTTGCAACTATTACAGCTTCAACTCTTCTGGCAAGGCTGTCCACAAGCTTGCAGAGTTTTTTTTATTGGAATTTTAGACCATTCTTCCAAAAGCGCATTGGTGAGGTCACACACTGATGTTGGTCGAGAAGGCCTGGCTCTCAGTCTCCATTCTAGTTCATCCCAAAGGTGTTCTATCGGGTTCAGGTCAGGACTCTTGGCAGGCCAGTCAAGTTCATCCCCACCAGACTCTGTCATCCATGTCTTTATGGACCGTGCTTTGTGCACAGTCATGTTGGAAGAGGAAGGGGCCCGCTCCAAACTGTTCCCACAAGGTTGGGAGCATGGATTTGTCCAAGTGGTTTTGATATCCTGGAGCATTCAAAATTCCTTTCACTGGAACTCGGGCCAAGCCCAACTCCTGAAAAACAACCCCACACCATAATTCCTCCTCCACCAAATTTCAAACTCTGCACAATGCAGTCTGAAATGTACCGTTCTCCTGGCAACCTCCAAACCCAGACTCGTCCTTCAGATTTCCCGATGGAAAGGCATGATTCATCAGTCCAGAGAAGGCGTCTCCACTGCTCTAGAGTCCAGTGGCAACCTGCTTTACAATACTGAATCCAACTCTTTGCGTTGGACGTGTGATGTATGGCTCAGATACAGCCACTGGCCATGGGAAATCATTCAATGAAGCGCTTTGCGTAATGTACGTGGGCTAATTGGAAGGTCCTATGAAGTTAGGAGCTCTGTAGCAACTGACTGTGCAGAAAGTCTTTGCACTATGTGCTTCAGCATCCGCTGACCCCTCTCTATCAGTTTACGTGGCCTACCTCTTGGTGGCTGAGTTGCTGTTGTTCCCAAAATCTTCACTTTTTTTATAATAAAGCCGACGGTTGACTTTGGAATATTTAGAAGCGAGGAAATTTCACGACTGAATTTGTTGCACAGGTAGCATCCTATGACAGTTCCATGCTGCAAATCACTGAGAGCGGTCCATTCTTTCACAATTGTTTGTAGAAACAGTCTCCATGCCTAAATGCTTGACTTGGCTGCAGTTCACTTGCTACTGATGACCTGCCTTGGATCTCCACCTGGGTAAGGAATTCAAAATGAGTCCCTCTACTTGCTGGAAGTCACCAAAAAAAGCTGTAAATTTGCCAAAAATTCTAAGTGGTTGTCCCTTTAAGAAGCCCGACCTGCCTTGGATCTCCACCTGGGTCAGGAATTTAACATGAGTCCCTCTACTTGCTGGAAGTCACCAAAAAAAAGCTGTAAAATTGCCCAAAATTCTACGTGCGTGTCCCTTTTAAGAAGCCCGACCTGCCTTGGATCTCCACCTGGGTAAGGAATTCAAAATGAGTCCCTCTACTTGCTGGAAGTCACCAAAAAAAAGCTGTAAAATTGCCAAAAATTCTACGTGCGTGTCCCTCTTAAGAAGCCCGACTTGCTTTGGATCTCCACCTGGGTAAGGAATTCAAAATGAGTCCCTCTACTTGCTGGAAGTCACCAAAAAAAGCTGTAAATTTGCCAAAAATTCTAAGTGGTTGTCCCTTTAAGAAGCCCGACCTGCCTTGGATCTCCACCTGGCTCAGGAATTTAACATGAGTCCCTCTACTTGCTGGAAGTCACCGAAAAAAAGCTGTAAAATTGCCAAAAATTCTACGTGCGTGTCCCTTTTAAGAAGCCCGACCTGCCTTGGATCTCCACCTGGGTAAGGAATTCAAAATGAGTCCCTCTACTTGCTGGAAGTCACCAAAAAAAAGCTGTAAAATTGCCAAAAATTCTACGTGCGTGTCCCTCTTAAGAAGCCCGACTTGCTTTGGATCTCCACCTGGGTCAGGAATTCAAAATAAGTCCCTCTACTTGCTGGAAGTCACCAAAAAAAAGCTGTAAAATTGCCAAAAATTCTACGTGCGTGTCCCTTTTAAGAAGCCCGACCTGCCTTGGATCTCCACCTGGGTCAGGAATTCAAAATGAGTCCCTCTACTTGGTGGAAGTCACCAAAAAAAAAGCTTTAAATTTGCCCAAGTGTCTACGTGCGTGTCCCTTTTAAGAAGCCCGACCTGCCTTGGATCTCCACCTGGGTCAGGAATTCAAAATGAGTCCCTCTACTTGCTGGAAGTCACCAAAAATTGCCAAAAATTCTACGTGGTTATCCCTTTTAAGAAGCCCGACCTTTCTTGGATCTCCACCTGGGTCAGGAATTCAAAATGAGTCCCTCTACTTGCTGGAAGTCACCAATAAAAAGCTGTAAATTTGCCAAAAATTCTAAGTGGTTGTCCTTTTAAGAAGTCTGACCGCCTTGGATCTCCACCTGGGTCAGGAATTCAAAATGAGTCCCTCTACTTGCTGGAAGTCACCAAAAAAAAGCTGTGAAATTGCCAAAAATTCTACGTGCTTGTCCCTTTTAAGAAGCCCGACCTGCCTTGGATCTCCACCTGGGTGAGGAATGTAAAATTAGTCCCTCTACTTGCTGGAAGTCACCAAAAATTGCCAAAAATTCTACGTGCGTGTCCCTTTTAAGAAGCCCGACCTTTCTTGGATCTCCACCTGGGTCAGGAATTCAAAATGAGTCCCTCTACTTGCTGGAAGTCACCAATAAAAAGCTGTAAATTTGCCAAAAATTCTAAGTGGTTGTCCTTTTAAGAAGTCTGACCGCCTTGGATCTCCACCTGGGTCAGGAATTTAACATGAGTCCCTCTACTTGCTGGAAGTCACCAAAAAAAAGCTGTAAAATTGCCCAAAATTCTACGTGCGTGTCCCTTTTAAGAAGCCCGACCTGCCTTGGATCTCCACCTGGGTCAGGAATTCAAAATGAGTCTCTCTACTTGCTGGAAGTCACCAAAAAAAAGCTGTAAAATTGCCAAAAATTCTACGTGCGTGTCCCTCTTAAGAAGCCCGACTTGCTTTGGATCTCCACCTGGGTCAGGAATTCAATATATGTCCCTCTACTTGCTGGAAGTCACCAAAAAAAAGCTGTAAAATTGCCAAACATTCTAAGTGGTTGTCCTTTTAAGAAGCCCGACCTGCCTTGGATCTCCACCTGGGTCAGGAATTCAAAATGAGTCCCTCTACTTGCTGGAAGTCACCCAAAAAAAGCTGTAAAATTGCCAAACATTCTAAGTGGTTGTCCCTTTTAAGAAGCCCGACCTGCCTTGGATCTCCACCTGGGTCAGGAATTCAAAATGAGTCCCTATACTTGCTGGAAGTCACCAAAAAAGCTGTAAATTTGCCAAACATTCTAAGTGGTTGTCCCTTTTAAGAAGCCCGACCTGCCTTGGATCTCCACCTGGGTCAGGAATTTAACATGAGTCCCTCTACTTGCTGGAAGTCACCAAAAAAAGCTGTAAAATTGCCCAAAATTCTACGTGCGTGTCCCTTTTAAGAAGCCCGACCTGCCTTGGATCTCCACCTGGGTCAGGAATTCAAAATGAGTCTCTCTACTTGCTGGAAGTCACCAAAAAAAAGCTGTAAAATTGCCAAAAATTCTACGTGCGTGTCCCTCTTAAGAAGCCCGACTTGCTTTGGATCTCCACCTGGGTCAGGAATTCAATATATGTCCCTCTACTTGCTGGAAGTCACCAAAAAAAAGCTGTAAAATTGCCAAACATTCTAAGTGGTTGTCCTTTTAAGAAGCCCGACCTGCCTTGGATCTCCACCTGGGTCAGGAATTCAAAATGAGTCCCTCTACTTGCTGGAAGTCACCCAAAAAAAGCTGTAAAATTGCCAAACATTCTAAGTGGTTGTCCCTTTTAAGAAGCCCGACCTGCCTTGGATCTCCACCTGGGTCAGGAATTCAAAATGAGTCCCTATACTTGCTGGAAGTCACCAAAAAAGCTGTAAATTTGCCAAACATTCTAAGTGGTTGTCCCTTTTAAGAAGCCCGACCTGCCTTGGATCTCCACCTGGGTCAGGAATTTAACATGAGTCCCTCTACTTGCTGGAAGTCACCAAAAAAAGCTGTAAAATTGCCCAAAATTCTACGTGCGTGTCCCTTTTAAGAAGCCCGACCTGCCTTCGATCTCCACCTGGGTCAGGAATTTAAAATGAGTCTCTCTACTTGCTGGAAGTCACCAAAAAAGCTGTAAATTTGCCAAAAATTCTAACTGGTTGTCCCTTTTAAGAAGCCCGACCTGCCTTGGATCTCCACCTGGGTCAGGAATTGAAAATGAGTCCCTCTACTTGCTGGAAGTCACCAAAAAAAAGCTTTACATTTGCCTAAGTGTCTACGTGCGTGTACCTTTCGAGAAGCCCGACCTGCCTTGGATCTCCACCTGGGTCAGGAATTCAAAATGAGTCCCTCTACTTGCTGGAAGTCACCAAAAAAAAGCTGTGAAATTGCCAAAAATTCTACGTGCGTGTCCCTCTTAAGAAGCCCGACCTGCCTTGGATCTCCACCTGGGTCAGGAATTCAAAATGAGTCCCTCTACTTGCTGGAAGTCACCAAAAAAAAGCTGTGAAATTTGCCAAAAATTCTACGTGCGTGTCCCTCTTAAGAAGCCCGACCTGCCTTGGATCTCCACCTGGGTCAGGAATTCAAAATGAGTCCCTCTACTTGCTGGAAGTCACCAAAAAAAAGCTGTGAAATTGCCAAAAATTCTACGTGCGTGTCCCTCTTAAGAAGCCCGACCTGCCTTGGATCTCCACCTGGGTCAGGAATTCAAAATGAGTCCCTCTACTTGCTGGAAGTCACCAAAAAAAAGCTGTGAAATTGCCAAAAATTCTACGTGCGTGTCCCTCTTAAGAAGCCCGACCTGCCTTGGATCTCCACCTGGGTCAGGAATTCAAAATGAGTCCCTCTACTTGCTGGAAGTCACCAAAAAAAAGCTGTGAAATTGCCAAAAATTCTACGTGCGTGTCCCTCTTAAGAAGCCCGACCTGCCTTGGATCTCCACCTGGGTCAGGAATTCAAAATGAGTCTCTCTACTTGCTGGAAGTCACCAAAAAAAAGCTGTACAATTGCCTAAGTGTCTAGGTGCGTGTACCTTTCGAGAAGCCCGATCTGCTGTGGATCTCCACTCAGAGGTCACAATCAAAATGAGTCCCTCTACTTGCTGGAAGTCACCAAAAAAAGCTGTAAATTTGCCCAAAATTCTAAATGGTTGTCCTTTTAAGAAGCCCGACCTGCCTTGGATCTCCACCTGGGTCAGGAATTGAAAATGAGTCCCTCTACTTGCTGGAAGTCACCAAAAAAAAGCTGTAAATTTGCCCAAAATTCTACGTGCTTGTCCCTTTTAAGAAGGCCGATCTGCCGTGGATCTCCACCTGGGTCAGGAATTCAAAATGAGTCCTTCTACTTCAGGTGTAGGGAACCTATGGCTCTAGAGCCAGATGTGGCTCTTTTGATGACTGCATCTGGCTCTCAGATAAATCTTAGCTGGCATTGCTTAACACGATAAGTCAGTGTTTTTCAACCTTTTTTGAGCCAAAACACATTTTTTTCATAGAAAAAATTCTGAGGCGCACCAAAAGCAGAAAACATTAGTTTTTTTTAAACTCAGTAGCTAATATTGACAAAAAAAAAAATTGTTCTCGCAATAGCTCTTGTCTCTATGTAGGTGTACTGTCAAGCCGTAACTTATTTTGAGTTTTTTCTGTGAAGACTCTTCTTCGGCATTGTAATGCCGGTGTGGTTTTCCCGTGGATGCGTCGAAGCAGAACACAGCATAGGTAAGATAAAGGATATTTAATAACAAAAGTCTATGAACAAAAATACTGGTGTAAAGAGAAAAAGTAAACAAAAGACGCTAGCGTGAAAGCTAGGATAAAACAAGGAAAACTAGAACTTGGTACGAGGACACAAAAGAGTAAACAAAACATTTAGCATGAAAGCTAGACAATAAAGTGGCTTGGCGTGAGAGCTAGCGAGAAAATACATACGAATGATGAGAGTCGTCACTGATGCGCGTGGGCAAATTAGGATCCGAGAATGAGTGAACAGAAAAGGTGAGCTTAAATAGGAGGGTGATAATTATTAGCAGGTGTGCGGGGCGAGACTAGCAGGTGGACTGATGTGTAACCATAGTGATGGATAAAAACAGGAAATAAACGGGTCAGACAGAGAATGAAAAAACAAACACGTGAAGATCTGAGCCACAGATCGCAACAGTATTCCCCCCCAACAAAAGACAGATACCAGATGTCTTAAAAAACAAACAAAAACTTGAACCCCCTCCCCAAAACCAGAAAGTTCACAAACGAAGGGAGGGCGGAGGGAGGCCACGGTGGAGGGTCACCAGATCGCATGTCCCCGAATCCACATCATGTGGCGGCGGCGGGTGGAACGCTGCTGCCGAAAAAGTTTTGGCGGGCGACCTCGAAAAGGCCACATTAGTGGCCGCCTCGCAGGATGAGGTGCCCGGCGAGGCGGACGACCCGGGCACGGCCACATCCGTGGCCGACATGGAGGAGGGAGTATCTGGCGAGGAGGATGACCTCGCAGAGGCCACGCCCGTGGTCGACGACGCCTCAGCACCGAAATCCCAGCAGGCGAGGGTACGGGGACTGCAGCCAAAGCAGGCCCGAGTGCAGCTGGCGAGGATGATGCGGGTGCTGCAGCCGAAGAAGGCGTCGGAGGCGGCCTGGGAGCCGCAGGAGTCGTCGGAGGCGGCCTGGGAGCCGCAGGAGTCGTCGGAGGCGGCCTGGGAGCCGCAGGAGTCGTCGGAGGCGGCCTGGGAGCCGCAGGAGTCGTCGGAGGCGGCCTGGGAGCCGCAGGAGTCGTCGGAGGCGGCCTGGGAGCCGCAGGAGTCGTCGGAGGCGGCCTGGGAGCCGCAGGAGTCGTCGGTGGTGCTGGTGTGGGTTCCAGCCCCGTCGTCGACGCTGGTGTGGGCTCCAGCCCCGCCGTCGACGCTGGTGTGGGCTCCAGCCCCGCCGTCGGCGCTGGTGTGGGCTCCAGCCCCGCCGTCGGCGCTGGTGTGGGCTCCAGCCCCG
The DNA here is from genome assembly GCF_033978795.1 of Nerophis ophidion. Lineage (NCBI taxonomy): Eukaryota > Metazoa > Chordata > Actinopteri > Syngnathiformes > Syngnathidae > Nerophis > Nerophis ophidion. The sequence goes on along the minus strand of NC_084626.1, from coordinate 5,767,091 downwards.
TCGTCGGCGCTGGTGTGGGCTCCAGCCCCGTCGTCGGCGCTGGTGTGGGCTCCAGCCCCGTCGTCGGCGGTGCTTGGCGGCGCGGAGCTGGCACCGGTGCTTGGCGGCACGGAGCTGGCACCGGTACCTGTCGTGGTGCTGGTACCGGAGTGGGCTCCAGCTTAGGAACTGGTGCTGGCGTGAGAACCAGTTTAGAGTCTGAAACTGGCGTGAGAACAAGGCTAGAAACATTTTCTGGTGTGAAAACCAGGTCAGAGTCATGTGCTGGTGTGAGAACCAGACTGGGAGCAGGTGTCGGCTTCAGCCGAGGAGCAGGTGTCGGCTTCAGCCGAGGAGCAGGTGTCGGCTTCAGCCGAGGAGCAGGTGTCGGCTTCAGCCGAGGAGCAGGCACAGGGGTCTGCCGAGGAGAACTAGGGGACTGGCTGTGAGCAGGACTAGGACTATGATGAGTGATAAGACAAACACTAGGACTCGGGCAAGGACTTGAGAGAGGACCAGGACTTACAATCACACTAGTGCTTTGAGAAGGGCTTGGGCAATGACCAGGACTTACAGTCATACCAGGGCTTGGGCAAGAACTAGGACAAACGGTCAAACTAGGGCTTGGGCAAGGACTGGGACTAACAATCAAACTGGTGCTCGGGCAAGGACTAGGACAAAGACTAGGACTTACAGTAACACTGGGGCTCGGACAAGAACTTGGGTAAGGACTAGGGTTCGGACTAAGACCACGAGGGGAATCAGTACTAATATTACAAAGGCAAGAAACAAGACTCGGGACCGGACTCGAAACAGGACTCGGACTACGGATCAGTCTACGAGTGGAACTAGGACTACGACGACTACGAGAAAGACTAGGACTACAACTAGAATCAGAACGGAAACTCGGACCAGGACTTGGACTACGACTCAGTCTACAAGTCGGTCTACGAGTAGGACTAGAGCATGGGCTACGAAGAAGGCTGGGACTCGAACTCTGAGAGAGACTGTGACTAAAACTAGAACTAGGGCACGGACGGAACACAGGTGGAGGAGGTCTAAGAGGGCGTGACTTGACCGGGGAGAACACCGGTGGAGGAGGTCTAGGAGGCCGTAGTGGCTTAACAGGTTTAACAGGGGTGAACACCGGTGGTGGAGGTCTAGGAGGCTTAGTAGTAATACTGGCCCTCCCCTCGAGACCCGGATTCCAGACGGGGTCCCGTTGGATAGAGGCTGACCGTAAGGGCGGGCGGTGGGAGGTTTTGAGGAGGGCAGACTCCACCCCATTAGTCTGTATGAGGAGAGGATTGTTCTGAGCAGCAAGAAATTTCTCCTCCAGCTCCAGTTCAATCAAAACTCTCCTGTACCACTCGTCCATCCAGGCAGGACTATATTTTTATAGGTCAGTTTCAAAATCAGGTGACGTAGGGGTAGGACGTGAAATAGGCTGAGATGTGGGCGGGGCCAAAGTAATGGGAGGCTGATCTTGACAATTAACAATATACTGAGGGTGACTAGAATCAATATAAATGTCCTGATACTGTGTGAAAGTATTATTACTGTCCAAGTTTTTGGAAAATGGCTGAGATATATCGTCCACAATAAAAAAATCTTCTGAAAAAATGTCATCAACAGAGGCCGGTGTTGCGTCACCGGTGGGCGTTCCCCAAATGACGTCATCGCTTGTGTCAGAAAAAGTGTCATGGCAGCTTAAGGAATGATTTGAAAAAAAACAAGCAGGATTACCGGTAATGACGGGTGAATCCTGGACGGGGTGAAACTTGCTGTGTCCATGGGGAGGAATAAGTGGTGCTGGAACATTACTGCCGCGCGGGGGACCTCTCCACTGGACCCCCCGCTTCTTCGGGGCAGCGCGAACGGCTTCGGAGGAGACTTCAGGCCCACAGTCGAGTCTTTCCTGCTCCCAAGCCACGAGCTCCAACCACAACCCTAAGTCGAAGGGTTCCTCCCGTGGTTTCGACGCGGAAAAACAACTTGATGCTCGGATCCTACTGTGAAGACTCTTCTTCGGCATTGTAATGCCGGTGTGGTTTTCCCGTGGATGCGTCGAAGCAGAACACAGCATAGGTAAGATAAAGGATATTTAATAACAAAAGTCTATGAACAAAAATACTGGTGTAAAGAGAAAAAGTAAACAAAAGACGCTAGCGTGAAAGCTAGGATAAAACAAGGAAAACTAGAACTTGGTACGAGGACACAAAAGAGTAAACAAAACATTTAGCATGAAAGCTAGACAATAAAGTGGCTTGGCGTGAGAGCTAGCGAGAAAATACATACGAATGATGAGAGTCGTCACTGATGCGCGTGGGCAAATTAGGATCCGAGAATGAGTGAACAGAAAAGGTGAGCTTAAATAGGAGGGTGATAATTATTAGCAGGTGTGCGGGGCGAGACTAGCAGGTGGACTGATGTGTAACCATAGTGATGGATAAAAACAGGAAATAAACGGGTCAGACAGAGAATGAAAAAACAAACACGTGAAGATCTGAGCCACAGATCGCAACATTTTCGGTGTTTTTCTGTGTGACTTGCACTCCTATTTTGGTGGCTTTTCTTCCTTTGTTGGTATTTTCCTGTAGCAGTTTCATGTCCTCCTTGAATGCTATTCATTGCACCTGCTTTGTTTTTACAATCAAGACTATTTAAGTCGTGCGGACGCACTCCTTCTTTGTGGGGACATTGTTGATTGTCATGCCATGTACGGATGTACTTTGTGGACGCTGTCTGCTCCGCACACTGTAAGTCTTTGCTGACGTCCAGCATTCTGTTTTTGTTTACTTTGCAGCCAGTTCAGTTTTAGTTTTGTTTTGCTTCAATGCCTTTTCTTTGTGATGACTGATTGGCATAGTAATGCCGGGTTTGTCCCTCCGTGGATGCGTCGACAAGAACACAGCAATAGTAAGTTTAAATGATTTATTAAACTTAACAAAAGCAGGCTACGAACACAAATACTAGAGCTAACAGACAAAATAAACCAAGTGCGCTAGCATAAATGCTAGGAATAGAAAACATAAAAACTAAGACTGGCACAACGGCACACAAAAAAGGAAAAACAATTCATCAGCATGAGAGCTGGAATAAAACAAAGGTTTAGCGTGAAAAGCTAGCGAGAATATACTTACATGAAGTCAGTCAATACTGTTGCTAAAAGGCAAATTTATGGACCCAGACTGAACAAAGAAAAGAGGAAAGCTTATATAGGGAGAAATCAAGGAGAACCAGGTGTGTGTAGAAAACAAGGAGCAGGTGAAATAAATGTGTAACCATGGTAACGGACTAAACAGGAAGTAAGTGGGTCAGAAGAGAATGAAACAAAGATGGAAAAATAAACATGTGAAGATCTGAGTCACGGATCGCAACATTCTTAGCGGCACTCGCCTTTTGTTTATTTTTAGTTTAAGTGTTGGATACCTTTTTACCTACATGCTGCCTCCCGCATATTGTGATCACGACATACCATGTTCCCGACATCTACAAAAGCAATTAGCTACCTGCTGCCACCTACTGATATGGAAGAGTTTTACACGCTTACTCTGCCGAGCTCAGACACTCAATAACAGCACATTTTTGAATTATAGTTACAGGTTTGCAAAAAATATTATCAACCCAATTAGGTGAAATTACATCATCTCTCCCACGACACACCAGACTGTATCTCACGGCACACACTGGTTGAAAAACACAGCGATAAGTAATGAATAATTCCACTGGTAATCACAGTGTTAAAAATAACGTTCAAAATATAAAACCTTCTCATGCATTTTAATCCTTCCATCCGTTTTCTACCGTTCCTGTTCAAGAAGTCGCATTAATGGTAAGAACTATTTTATTCATTAGCCTCAGAATAACAATGTTATTAAAAAGAACAAGATACTTATTATATTCTTAAAATGTTGGTCTTACTTAAAAATGCATACATTTATTTGTATTCAGTGTTAAACATTATTATACGGCTCTCTCGGAAATACATTTTATAATATTTTGCTTTCATGGCTCTCTCAGCCAAAAAGGTTCCCGACCCCTGCTCTACTTGCTGGAAGTCACCCAAAAAAAAGAAAGTCTCTCTTCTGGAAATGTCAGGTTCAAAGCCTTGACAAGTTGTTCTCTCGTCTTCTGACGGCGAAAAAATAGTCCTGACAAGAAAAAGGACTATTTTTTTGCCGTGAGAAGAGACGAGATCCCTGCAGCAAACACCTGCTGTGTTGTTTAGAGGTGGGTGGTGCTTCACTTTTGTATCCAGATTACGATTATGATTGTTACTGTGACTGATTTTTAGTAAGTAAGATGACATAAAAGCTCAACAGAAATCAAAGACTGTCGGCAGGATGTCGAAAGGATACTTTTTTCTAAAAAATTGCCAATATTCGATCTGAAATAAAACATGTCAAGTCACTTTCTCAAAACAATCGGCGTGGCGCGGTTGGGAGAGTGGCCGTGCCAGCAGCCTGAAGGTTCCTGGTTCGATCCCCAGCTTCTACCAACCTCGTCACGTCCGTTGTGTCCTCGAGCAAGAGAATGCACCCTTGCTCCTGATGGGTCGTGGTTAGCACCTTGTATGGCAGCTCCCGCCATCAGTGTGTGAATGGGTGGATGTGGAAATAGTGCCAAAGCCTTTTGAGTACCTTGAAGGTAGAAAAGCGCTGTACAAGTATATCAATCAATCAATGTTTACTTATATAGCCCTAAATCACTAGTGTCTCAAAGGGCTGCACAAACCACTACGACATCCTCGGTAGGCCCACATAAGGGCAAGGAAAACTCACACCCAGTGGGACATCGGTGACAATAATGACCCAGTGGGACGTCGGTGACAATGATGACTATGAGAACCTTGGAGAGGAGGAAAGCAATGGATGTTGAGCGGGTCTAACATAATACTGTGAAAGTTCAATCCATAATGGATCCAACACAGTCGCGAGAGTCCAGTCCAAAGCGGATCCAACACAGCAGCGAGAGTCCCGTTCACAGCGGAGCCAGCAGGAAACCATCCCAAGCGGAGGCGGATCAGCAGCGCAGAGATGTCCCCAGCCGATACACAGGCAAGCAGTACATGGCCACCGGATCGGACAGGACCCCCTCCACAAGGGAGAGTGGGACATAGGAGAAAAAGAAAAGAAACGGCAGATCAACTGGTCTAAAAAGGGAGTCTATTTAAAGGCTAGAGTATACAAATGAGTTTTAAGGTGAGACTTAAATGCCTCTACTGTGGTGGCATCTCGAACTGTTACTGTATAACCCTTTTACTTTTCCGGCTTCAAAATAAAAGCACTATGCTATACATCCGGCTGAACTAGATTTACAAAATAAAAACGTCTTACATTGCGATCGTGCTTTGTCACGACATTTGGCATACAGAACAGCGTGAACTTTACAATTTAACACTGGCGTTAAATAACAAGACTATCCAACATTATAACATTTATAATTATTAGTATAAGTATTTTAAAGTTGATATTATAACTGGAATGTATCCACTTAACCAACGTACTAAGTGTTTGTGTGTGTGTGTGTGTGTGTGTGTGTGTGTGTGTGTGTGTGTGTGTGTGTGTGTGTGTGTGTGTGTGTGTGTGTGTGTGTGTGTGTGTGTGTGTGTGTGTGTGTGTGTGTGTGTGTGTGTGAGAGAGAGAGAATAAGTCATTGTACGACAAGCCAGCTGTCGTTAGTCCTCTCCTTTTTCTGACTGGTGTGCAACACCTGTGTCTCCTTTCTTTGCCCGCTCGCTCGTCTGCCTGCTTTTCACCAGTCCCACTCTCCAAACTGACTCCCTACAAGTTACGTCAACAGGCTGATAACATGTTGTGTGTCACCGGAACATGGAAGTGACACCTTTTTGGAGTCATAGACGCTGTGTACTGACTGACAAAGTATAGTATGGCGTACCTAACCTTCCCAATCGGGACCATTCCTTTCAACACCCTTCTCCATTCAAACCCATTTTTTGCAACGATTATTTGGTGAACTATTTGTAATGAAACTTTTTCAAAACATAGGTTAGTGAAGTGAATTATATTTATATAGCGCTTTTCTCTAGTGACTCAAAGCGCTTTTACATAGTGAAACCCAATATCTAAGTTACATTTAAACCAGTGTGGGTGGCACTGAGAGCAGGTGGGTAAAGTGTCTCGCCCAAGGACACAACGGCACCGACTCGGATGGTGGAAGCGGGGATCGAACCTGGAACCCTCAAGTTGCTGGCACGGCCACTCTACCAACCGAGCTATACCGCCCCAAGAAGAAGACGTTGGTTCTCCGGAATATACATTAAATAAGTCTGGCTGCCTGGTCCTTAGCTTTCTGCAAATTAGGCTCCTAAAACACTTAACTTGAATACCTCTGTCGTATCACAACCAAACTGGGTGATTAATCTGTGTTGGTACAGGATTCATGCGATAATATTTTGTGATCAATTCCCTGCTTGGTTGATTCGTTAATTTTGAAAACCTTAGTTTAAACTTTAAGTATTGTATTTATTACACACCATCTGTTTTATTGTAGCGTTCCATTACAAATCTATCGCCATTGCTGATGCTAATCTTTAGCATGTCTATGGTAAATCCAGTGTAAATTAGCATCAAGCTAGCGCATTTTTAAGATGTAAAGCCATATTGTACTTTTGGGCGCCTTCCTCTTGCTTTGTCAGCGTGGAAATTATTCTGTGCTAGTTTGTGACCAGACATGACGGTATCGCAATATGGTACCGGTTGATTTTTTTTGGTGAAATCGGTACCCGGTAGTTCTTTGGTCGGTACCTATAAAAGTACCAAATTCGATGCCTATCCCAGCTGTCATTTTCTGCGAGTGGGCAGTATGCGTCTAAATGTGAGGTTGATACGAGGCATGAGGACCTTTTTTCGAACAGGAAGGCTGTGATACCAGAAAGTGTTGGTTGGTGAGTTCATGAGCAGCAGACTTCCGTGAGCCAACACCAGCTTGACGGGCTCGGTTAAAAAAAAGCTCCTTTGAAAAAAATTGATTCTCATAATGAAATATAAAATAAAAATGTTGGAGGGGAACATTATCACCAGACCTATGTATGCGTCAATATATACCTTGATGTTGCAGAAAAAAGGCCATATATTTTTTTAACCGATTTCCGAACGCTAAATGGGTGAATTTTGGCGAATTAAACGCCTTTCTAATATTTGCTCTCGGCCATTTTTCAAATATTATACACAATGAGTCAAATCAACTGTGTTATTTTCCATTTTTTCGACTGTTTTCCGTACCTTGGAGACATCATGCCTCGTCGGTGTGTTGTCGGAGGGTGTAACAACACGATCAGGGACGGATTCAAGTTGATTTACGTAGCATGTGCATCGATTAGCACGACATGCTAATCGATGGTAACATGCTATTTACCGGCGATGCCAAGGCAGACATGGCACAGAGATGTATGGATAACCTGCAGATGCATTTCCAACGATAAAGTCAACGAAATCACAAAGGTGAGTTTTGCTGATGTTATTGACTTATGTGCTAATCAGACATATTTGGTCGCGGAATGACTGCCAGCTAATCGGTGCTAACATGCTATTTAGGCTAGCTGTATGTACATTTGAAACTATATCTACATCCAGCGTTTCCCTCCACCCACATTTAAAGGGGAACATTATCACAATTTCAAAAGGGTTAAAAACAATAAAAATCAGTTCCCAGTGGCTTGTTGTATTTTTTGAAGTTTTTTTCAAAATTTTACCGGTCCCCGAATATCCCTAAAAAAAGATTTAAACTGCTTGATTTTCGCTATTTGCGATGCGACTATCCATTTCCCTGTGACATCATACAGGGCTGCCAATGTAAACAAACAATGGCGAATACCACAGCAAGATATAGCGACATTAGCTCGGATTCAGACTCAGATTTCAGCGGCTTAAGCGATTCAACAGATTACTGAAACGGATGGTTGGAGTATGAAAGTATTGAAGAAGAAACTGAAGCTATTGAGCGAATAGCTATTGACGCTATTCATAGCCATAGCATGGCCGAATAGCTGCGTTAGCATCGCCGGTAAAATGTACGGACCAAACGATCAGGACTTTCAAATTTTGTGACACTGAAGCAATTTAAATCCTTCGATTGGTAAGTGTTTTTTACGCATTAAATGTGGGTGGAAGGAAACGTAATATAGTTGCAAATGTATCCGCAGGTTATCCATACATCTCTGTGCCATGTCTGCTTTAGCACCGCCAGTAAATAGCATGTTGGCATTGATTAGCATAGCATGTTAGCATCGATTAGCTGGCAGTCAACATCAACAAAACTCACCTTTGTGAATTTGTTGACTTTATAGTTGCAAATGCATTTGCAGGTTATCCATACATCTCTGTGCCATGTCTGCTTTAGCACCGCCGGTAAATAGCATGTTAGCGTCGATTAGCGTAGCATGTTAGCATCGATTAGCTGGCAGTCACGCTGCAACCAAATATGTCTAATTAGCACATAAGTCAACATCAACAAAACGCACCTTTGTGATTTCGTTGAATTTATCGTTGTAAATGCATCTGTAGGTTATCCATACATCTCTGTACCATGTCTGTCATCGCCGGTAAAATGTGCAGACACTCTGGCATATTCAATGGGGGTCTGGCGGCAGATTTCTTGCCAGTGGTGCAACTTGAATCCCTCCCTGTTAGTGTTGTTACAGCCTCCGACAACACACCAACGAGGCATGATGTCTCCAAAGTTCCAAAAAATTGTCGAATAAACGAAAAATAACAGAGCTGAGACCCGGTGTTTGTAATGTGTTGAAAATGAAAATGGCGGCTGTGTTACCTTGGAGACGTCACGTTCTGACGTCATCGCAAAAAGAGCAATAAACAGAAAGGCGTTTAATTCGCCGAAATTCACCCATTTAGAGTTCGGAAATCGGTTAAAAAAATATATGGTCTTTTTTCTGCACCATCAAGGTATATATTGACACTTACATAGGTCTGGTGATAATGTTCCCCTTTAATGCCAAACAAACACTTACTAATCGACAAATTTAAGTTGATCCAGTGTCACAAGATGCGAAAATCCTGATCGTTGGTCTGCACATTTTACCGGCGATGCTAATGAAAACATGACCGAATAGCGTCACTAGCTATTCGCTCAATAGTTTCGGTTTCTTCTTCAATTTCGTTTTCGCTATCTGCCTCCATACTCCATCCATCCGTTTCAATACATGCGTAATCTGTTGAATCGCTTAAGCCGCTGAAATCCGAGTCTGAATCCGAGCTAATGTCGCTATATCTTGCTGTGCTATCCGCCTGGATAGCATGTATATCACTGGATGACGTCACAGGAAAATGGAAGGTGGCTTTAGAGATAGCGAAAATCAGGCACTTTAAAGCCTTTTTTCGGAATATTGCGTGATCGGTAAAAATTTGACAAAAACTTCGAAAAATAAAATGAGCCACTGGGAACTGATTTTTATTGGTTTTAACCCTTCTGAAATTGTGATAATGTTCCCCTTTAATGGTAAATGGGTTACACTTGTATAGCCCTTTTCTACCTTCAAGGTACTCAAAGCGCCTCGACACTATTTCAACACACACACACACATACTGGTCATCATACAAAACGGGGACCAAGTTTTTGATCATGACTTGTGGGGACCACCCTTTCTAGAGGTTGTGGAGGCATAAAAAAATGTAGGTAAAATGGCCACTGCCCAGTTAGCTCATACAGGTCTTTAAATCTCTGGATTGATGAAGTAATGGCTGATCATTCTTACTGGGGAAAATAGTTAATATGGTTCATGGGGACCAAATTTAAATAATTTTGCATAATTCACACACATTTGTACGTGACTACTGAGGACCTTTTTTTTAAAAAAATAAATGCTCACACTCAAACCAGTAAACATGTTTTATGGGTCAAAGCTTAAAAATCACAGTCAGATCCATTCTGAAGATGCCTATCATTTAAAAAGGTTTTTCTTGAGGGGACCTGTTTTTTTTGGTCCCCATACCGCCAGAAGGTGACTGTGTAAACCAGGGGTGTCAAACTCATTTTAGATCGGTGGCCACATGGAGAAAAATGTACTCGTAAGTGGGCCAGAGTGGTAAAATCACAGCACGATAACCTAAAAATAAAGACTACAGATTGTTTTCTTTGTTAAAAATAGAACAAGCACAATCTGAAAATGTACAAATTATGTTTGTTTACACTTACAAGTTGCAGTTAATAGTATTCGTATTCATTTGTCGTTATTCATACTTTCTGAATAAATTACGTGATAATGTTCATCAGTCAACTCATTGGTGTTAATTTTCAATCTATCAAGATAAAAAAATATCAAACTCAAATTACAGGATGTTATTTATGCAGTTTGCTCATTTTCCTCGACTGGTGCACTAACATTGTGGTTTATTTTGTAGCATAATCTACAAAGATATAAATAATTGCTATTGTGACATCTAGTGGACACATTTAGAACTGTTTTATTTCATTCAAAAATTCCGGCTCATTTTTATACTTAGCAAACTCATCCGGCGGGCCGGATAAAACCTGTTCTGGGCCTGATCCGTACGTTTGACACCCCTGTTGTAAACAAAGCGATGTCCCCATTAAGTCAGCATTGCCAGAACACGCACACACACACACACACACACACACACACACACACACACACACACATGGCAGGAGCTGCCATGCAAGGCGCTAACCATGACCCATCAGGAGCAAGGGTGAAGTGGCTTTTCTTGTCACTATGCACAGGTACTATTAGATTAAAAACAACTCCAGCATCAGTGCGACAGTCTGCAAAATGTGCAAAACATAGTAAGGAAAGAAAAAGAAAATATAAAATTTCTAGGCGCAGTCAAGGCGTTGAGGGGATCCGGTTTGTTGGCTGCAGGATTAGGTCTCTGCTTTTTGCAGATGATGTGGTCCTGATGGCTTCATCTGGCCAGGATCTTCAGCATCTCACTGGATCGGTTCGTAGCAGAGTGTGAAGCGACTAGGATGAGAATCAGTCCCTCCATGTCCGAGTCCTTTGTTCTCGCCCGGAAAAGGGTGGAGTGCCATGTCTGGGTTGGGGAGGAGATCTTGCCCCAAGTGGAGGAGTTCAAGTACCTCAGAGTCTTGTTCACAAGTGAGGGATAAGTGGATCGTGCGATCGACAGGCGGATCGGTGCGGCGTCTTCAGTAATGCGGACGCTGTATCGATCCGTTGTGGTGAAGAAGGAGCTAAGCCGGAAGGCAAAGCTCTCAATTTACCGGTCGATCTACGTTCCCATGCTCACCTATGAGCATGAGCTTTGTACTATGACTGAAAGGAAAAGCGGCTGAAATGAGTTCCCTCCGCCGGGTGACGGGGCTCTCCCCTAGAGATTGGGTTAGAAGCTCTGTCATCTGGGAGGAACCCAAAGTAAATCCTCTGCTCCTCCACATCGAGAGGAGCCAGATGAGGTGGCTCGGGCATCTGGTTAGGATGCCACCCGAACGCCTCCCTAGGGAGGTGTTTCAGGCACGTCCGACCGGTAGGAGGCCACGGGGAAGACCAAGGACACGTTGGGAAGACTATGTCTCCCGGCTGGCCTGGGAACGCCTCGGGATCCCCCGGGAGGAGCTGGACGAAGTGGCTGGGGAGAGGAAAGTCTGGGCTTCCCTGCTTAGGCTGCTGCCCCCGCGACCCGGTGGATGGAAAGAAAATCATGCAAAAGGAGGTAAAGTAAGGTGCACAGTCCATTCCTGAGAACGAATGTTCTGAATGTGTGCAGCCCTTTGAGACACTAGTGATTTAGGGCTATATAAGTAAACATTGATTGATTGATTGATTGTGTCAATATTATACTATTTACATATATACAGGAGCATTCAGACTGTGGGTGGAAAGTAAAAATTGCACACAGAGATTCAGACTGTGGGTGGAAAGTAAAAATTGCACACAGAGAGGTGCTAAACTATAAAGTCAGTGCCTCGGAGAGTTCACTTCTGTTATGGCTTTAGGGAAAAAACTGTTCTTGAGTCTGTTTGTCTCAGACCTGATGACCCTGTAGCGCCTTCCTGAGGACAGCAGGTCCAACAGGTCAAAGCCAGGGTGGGAGCGGTCCTTGACACAACGGACGTGACTAGGGTGGTAGAAGCAGGGGATCAAACCAGGAACCCTCAAGTTGCTGGCAAGGCCGCTCTAACAACTACGCCATGTTCTTTACAATTTACATTTTATTTTTAATTTTTTTCCATATTTTTTAAATCAATCGCTTAAAGATGAATAGGAATCACAATTAGGGTGTGATTACATTTTGTTTTTGTGCACCTCCAGTTGGAATGTGAGTCTTTAGGCACCTCTTCGATTCGATCCAATTCCGATTCTTGGGGTGACGATTCGATTCAGAATCGGTTCCCAATTCAAACCAATATTTGCAGGTTTTATGTGGTATGATAATTATAAAGAACCTTTTTGATAACAGGTTAATAAAAGCTCCTGGTTGCATGGAGATAGCCTTAAACACCTTTTTAAAATGTTATTCTTTTTAAAAAAAAGTACATTTTTGATTTTTTTTTATCATTTTACTATTTAGAATCGAGATGAATAGGAATTTTGATTTGAGTGTCATTTGATTTTTTTGTATACCAGAGTACACAATGTGAATCTATGGGCACCTAACAATGTGATTCTGATTCCATGGGTGGCGACTCGAAAATGATGACTCAATTTAGAAACGGGGAACATAAGAATTGCGACTTCATAAAAAAAATTATATATTTTTATAAGGAAAAAAAAAAAAAAAAAATAAAAAATATATATATATATATATATATATATATATATATATATATATATATATATATATATATATATATATATATTTATGGATGATATATATATAATGAATCGATTTTTGAAAATTATGACTCAATTTAAAAACAGAGTGAATAAGAATTGCGACCTATATACATATATATATATATATATATATATATATATATATATATATATATATATATATATATATATATATATATATATATATAATTTTTTTTTTTATATAAATAGAAAATAAATATATATATTTATTATAATGAAAAAATATATAATCAAATATATACATATTATAAACATAATTTATCAACATTTTTCTAATGCATTTTTGAAAATGATAACTCTATTTGGAAACGGGATGAATAAGAATTGTGACCTCATAAAATAATATATATATTTGTTTTTTATTATAAGAAAATATATAAAATTAATTTATTTTAATTTTTCTAATTGATTTATAAAAATAACAAAATTAAAATTTATATATATAAATATATACATTTTTCAAATTGATTTTCAAAAATGAGGACTCAATTTAGAAACGGGGTGAATAAGAATTAAGATTCGGGTTCATGTATCGATTTGGCACCTAACGAGATAGGCGCCAGCGCCCCCCGCGACCCCAAAAGGGAATAAGCGGTAGAAAATGGATGGATGGATTTGATCCTATTCCAATTCTTGGGGTGACAATTTGACTCAGTCGATTATCGATTCAAACTGATTTTTGCAATTTTTGTATACAAATTATAATGAAACTTTTTAAAAACAAGTTACAAAAAGAAAAGCTCCTTCTGTTTTCACAGAGTTGGCCTAGAAACGAATTTCAGAAAATTGATCCTTATTAAAAAAAAAATCTAAAATTTAAAAACATTTTTATATTGATTTTTTACATTTTGAATCAGGATGAATAAGAATTGAAATTCGGATGTGAATCGACTGTTTAGTGCAAGCCTCGCATGAAGATGTTTACGTTGTAGATGCACACATGTAGACCAAACAACACGTAGTAGGACCCCCCCATCCCACCCACCCAACATGACTCACCCCTCAGACATCATCCCGCGTCACTCCGAATATTTGGTCGCGGCCCGACAAGAATGGCGCTAACATGGCAGCGCCCCAACATGGCTGCCTAGAATAGTACTGGGGAGTGGGGTGGGGAGTTTCCATGGAGACACCAGCTTTGTTCCGACATCCCAGAATAACGTGGCACATTCTCGCTCGCCGCCCAGTGACGTCCGCTACATGCAACACTTTCCGCGGGGGAAGTTCCCTTGATGGCGTCTCTAGGGAGAACTCAGCCTTTAATGGGATGGGTACCTTTCCCAGCAGAACCCATAGCGGTACTTAACGGTACCAACGTTTGGTACCTGTTCATAACTGTGCGGACCACTTCTTTTATTTTATTTTCTTACACCTCTGGGGGTCTCATTTGCAAGTATTATTTTCACTTATGTGTGTTGCCGTGGCTGATCAGTTTTGACGTGTTGACGCACAAAGTTTTTTCACCTTCCCAAAGTCCTGACTTAAAAGGGGTGGACAATGCTGAAGAAACAAGTCCATGTCAGAAAACCAACAAATGTAGCTGAACTGCACCAATTTTGTCAAGAAGAGTGGTCAAAAATTCAAGCAGAATCTTGTGGATGGCTACCAAAAACACCTTATTGCAATGAAACTTGCCAAGGGACATGTAAGCAGATAATCACCTGTGTATTACTAAAAAGTGCAGTACACACCTGTGTATTATTAGACTGTAGAGTACAGGTGCAGTACACATCTGTGTATTATTAAACAATAAAGTACAGGTGCAGTACACACCTGTTTATTACTTGACAGTACAGTACAGGTGCAGTGCACACCTGTGTATTACTAGACAGTACATTACAGGTGCAGTAAACACCTGTGTATTACTAGACACTGCAGTACAGGTGCAGTACACACCTGTGTATTAGTAGACACTGCAGTACAGGTGCAGTACACACCTGTGTATTAGTAGACACTGCAGTACAGGTGCAGTACACACCTGTATTAGTAGACATTGCAGTACAGGTGCAGTACACACCTGTGTATTAGTAGACAGTACAATACAGTTGCAGTAATACCTGTGTATTATTAAAAAGTGCAGTACACACCTGTGTATTATTAGACAGTAGAGTACAGGTGCAGTATACATCTGTGTATTATTAAACAATCGAGTATAGGTGCAGTAAACACCTATTTATTACTCGACAGTACAGTACAGGTGCAGTGCACACCTGTGTATTACTAGACAAAGCAGTACAGCAGTACAGGTGCAGTACACACCTGTGTATTAGTAGACAGTAGAGTACAGGTGCAGTACACACCTGTGTATTACTAGACAGTACAATACAGTTGCAGTAATATCTTTGTATTACTAGAGAGTACATTACAGGTGCAGTACACACCTGTGTATTACTAGAGAGTACATTACAGGTGCAGTACACACCTGTGTATTACTAGAGAGTACATTACAGGTGCAGTACACACCTGTGTATTACTAGACAGTACATTACAGGTGCAGTACACACCTGTGTATTACTAGACAATAGAGTACAGGTGCAGTACACACCTGTGTATTACTAGACAGTACATTACAGGTGCAGTACACACCTGTGTATTACTAGACAATAGAGTACAGGTGCAGTACACACCTGTGTATTACTAGACAGTACATTACAGGTGCAGTACACACCTGTGTATTACTAGACAATAGAGTACAGGTGCAGTACACACCTGTGTATTGCTCTCATGCATATTGAGAATAACAAAAACATGGCACAGAAAATGAAGGTTAAAATAATACCGCTTTAGAGAATCACAAAAAATGAATGTGATTTAAAAAAAAAAACATATAAATATAAAAGTTCAAGTTAACACATGAAAACTACTTTAATTAATCCATAAAACATAAAATAGTGAGATTAGTGATAACAATAAATCATTAATTTAGATAAGAACATTAAT
Source organism: Nerophis ophidion (assembly GCF_033978795.1). Taxonomy (NCBI): domain Eukaryota; kingdom Metazoa; phylum Chordata; class Actinopteri; order Syngnathiformes; family Syngnathidae; genus Nerophis; species Nerophis ophidion. The sequence goes on along the minus strand of NC_084626.1, from coordinate 5,751,355 downwards.
TAATCAATTAAATAAAAAAGGTGTGCTTTTAATTATTTTTAAATCTATCAATTGATTGGCTGTCACCTCTCACAGGAAGTCAGCTGGGGTAGGCTCCAGCACGTCTGACCTAAGAGAGGTGTACAACTTTGATCATTGTCAACAATGTGTGTGTGGGCAGGCCACACACACACACACACACACACACACACACACACACACACACACACACACACACACACACACACACACACACACACACACACACACACACACACACACACACACACACACACACACACAGTTGAGTAGGACAAGGTGTCTGCAGGGAGCAGGGTGCTAAAAGTGTGTGACACAGGAGAAGGTCAGAGAATCAAAGAAAAAAACAAAGACAGGAATGTAAAGGAAGACAAAAAGAGAGGTGGGATTTTCAAAATAAGGGTATTGGTAAATGGTCTGTATTTATTTAACACTTGACTAAACCTGAAAGCACAACCAAAGCACTTTACATACTTTTAAATTGTACATCATATTTATACACAATTTACTACTACTACTACTACTACCACTACTACTACTACTACTACACACTGATATTTACACACTATTATATATAAACTAATACTACTACACACTATTATTTATAAACTACTACTACTACAACACACTGATATTTACACACTATTATTTATAAACTACTACTACTAGTACACATTATTTACACACTGTTATTCATAAACTACTACTACACACTGATATTTACACAATATTATTTATAAACTACTACTACTACTACTACTACACACTGATATTTACACACTAATATTTATAAACTACTACTACTACACACTGATATTTACACACTAATATTTATAAACTACTACTACTACACACTATTATTTACAAACTACTACTACTACACACTGATATTTACACACTATAAAATACTACTACCACTACTACTACACACTGATATTTACACACTAATATTTATAAACTACTACTACTACTACACACTGTTATTTAAAAACTACTACTACTACACACTGATATTCACACACTATTATTTATAAACCACTACTACTACACACTGATACTTACACTATTATTTATGAACTACTACTACTACTACACAATATTATTTATAAACTACTACTACTACACACTATTTACACACTATTATTCATAAACTACGACTACTATTATTACTACTACTACAAACTGATATTTACACACTATTATTTATAAACTACTACTATTACTACACACTATTTACACACTATTATTTATAAACTACTACTACAACTACTACACACTGATATTCACACACTATTATTTATAAACTACTACACACTGATATTTACACACTAATATTTATAAACTACTACTATTACACACTATTATTTATAAACTACTACTACTACCACACGCTGATATTCACACATTATTATTTATAAACTACTACTACTACACACTATTATTTATAAACTACTACTACTACACACTATTATTTATAAACCACTACTACTACACACTATTATTTATAAACTACTACTACTACACACTATTATTTATAAACTACTACTACTACACACTATTATTTATAAACTACTACTACTACACACTATTATTTATAAACTACTACTACTATACACTATTATTTATAAACTACTACTACTACAAACTATTATTTATAAACTACTACTACTACACACTATTATTTATAAACCACTACTACTACACACTATTATTTATAAACTACTACTACTACTACACGCTGATATTCACACACTATTATTTATAAACTACTACTTCTACACGCTGATATTCACACACTATTATTTATAAACTACTACTACTACTACACACTATTATTTATAAACTACTACTACTGCAGTCCTGGGTTCAAATCCAGGCTCGGGATCTTTCTGTGTGGAGTTTGCATGTTCTCCCCGTGAATGCGTGGGTTCCCTCTGGGTACTCCGGCTTCCTCCCACCTCCAAAGACATGCACCTGGGGATAGGTTAATTGGCAACACTAAATTGGCCCTAGTGTGTGAATGTGAGTGTGTATGTTGTCTGTCTATCTGTGTTGGCCCTGCGATGAGGTGGCGACTTGTCCAGGGTGTACCCTGCCTTCCGCCCGATTGTAGCTGAGATAGGCGCCAGCGCCCCCCGCGACCCCGAAAGGGAATAAGTGGTAGAAAATGGATGGATACTACACACTATTATTTATAAACTACTACTACTACTACACACTGATATTTACACACTATTAATAAAAAACTACTACTACTACACACTGATATTCACACTCTTTTATTTATACACTATTACTACTACTACACAGATAATTACACACTATTATTTATACACTATTACCACTACTACACTGATAATTACACACTATTATTTATACACTATTACCACTACTACACTGATAATTACACACTATTATTTATAAACTATTACTACTACTACTACTGCTACACACCATTTACATAGTGTTATTAATAAACTACTACTACACACTGATATTTACACACTATTATTTATAAACTATTACTACTATTACACGCTGATATTCACACACTATTATTTATACACTATTACTACCACCACTACTACTACACTGATAATTACACACTATTTATTATTTAGAAACTATTACTACTATTACTGCTACACACTATTTACATACTATTATTTATAAACTACTACTACTACTACTACACACTGATATTTACACACTATCATTTATAAACTACTACTACTACACACTATTTACACACTATTTATTATTTATAAACTACTACTACACACTGATATTTACACACACTGATATTTACACACTATTATTTAAAGACTCCTCTACTATTACTACACGCTGATAATTACACACTATTATTTACAAACTATTTCTACTACTACTGCAACACACTATTTACATACTATTATTTATAAACTACTACTATGACTACGCACTCATATTTACACACTATGATTTATAAACTACTACTACTACTAAAGGCTGATATTTACACACTATTATTTATACACTATTACCACTACTACTACTACAGTGATAATTACACACTATTTATTATTTAGAAACTGTTACTACTATTATTGCTACACACTATTTACATACTATTATTTATAAACTACTACTACTACACACTGTATGTGTGTGTATATGTGTATATATATGTATATATATATATATATATATATATATATATATATATATATATATATATATATATATATATATATATATACATATATATATATATATATATATATATATATATATATATATATATACATATATATATATATATATATATATAAATAAAGTGAGCAGGTTGTTTTATGTGTGACCTGTTTGTTGACTTTTTGTGTTGATTGAATGTTTTTTTTGCACTATGACTATGGAATGTTGTCTGCATTTGGTCATATGAGTAATTCCCGTGCGTACTTATATTCAGACTATAAATAAAGGTCATTGATCTGAATTCATTAATTAAAGTAAACACATTTTCCCTGTTGATAAGATTCCTTATGATATCTCGCGGGCAACATAGGCCAAATTCTTATAACCTAATGTGGCCCCCAGGTCAAGAATTTTGGGGCCCCTGGTTTGTGACTTTGATTGTTTAAACTGTTTTAGATAAATGTAATGTGTTTGTAATATTAAATACATATGTATTGTTTTTCAGTTATTATGAGTAGGGGTGGTTATTATTATAGTGAAGTTATGTTAATTACAGGCCATTAGGAGGAACTTTACGAAATGCACGGTGGGAAGTGGGTTATGAATGTGTTTTGTGTGTACGCGCATGCCAGAGGAGGGAAGGGCAATGGACGTCCATCGGCGTCCATTCCTGTCGTTGAACCCGACACCACTTGCACTAAGACGGCGACAGCTGCTGGCGCACATGCCGCCCATTCTGTTTGTTGTCCGGGATTACTTGGCCATAAAAGCCCCAGCGAGCAGCGGCACGGCCCGAGCGACACAACTACTGTTTCCTCCCGGACTTACCCAGCTTTCCCCGGGCCTGAGAAAACACAGGTGGGCCGCGTCATCCTTAAAGGGAATGAATGGAACTATTCTCCTGATGATCAGGAGTAAGGTCAGCGTGGACGGACTTCTGTAAGGAGGATCCTCAACACAAATACGGGCTTCTCCTGTGTGATGAGTTTTTTTGTGCAAAGGTTGATGTCCGCAACTAAACTAAACTATGCGAATAAATAGATATGATCAAAAATGTATCAATCTCACAGAGCCATTTTGAGAGATAATGACCAGTGACGTAGAGGAGGAACCACAGATCCCTTCCTCATCCATTTTGAGAGGTAATGACTAGTGACATAGAGGAGGACCCACAGATCCCTTCCCCATCCATTTTGAGAGATAATCACCAGTGACGTAGAGGAGGACCCACAGAACCCTTCCCCATCCATTTTGAGAGATAATGACCAGTAGCGTAGAGGACGACCCAAATATCCCTTCCCCATCCATTTTGAGAGATAGCCAACAGTGACGTAGAGGAGTACCCACAGATCCCTTCCCCATCCATTTCGAGAGATAATCACCAGTAACGTTGAAGAGAACCCACAGAACCCTTCCCCATCCATTTTGAGAGATAATCACCAGTGACGTAGAGGAGGACTCACAGATCCCTTCCCCATCTATTTTGAGAGATAATCACCAGTGATGTAGAGGAGGACCCACAGAACCCTTCTCCATCCATTTTGAGAGATAATCACCAGTGACGTAGGGGAGTACCCACAGATCCCTTCCCCATCCATTTTGAGGGATAATGAACAGTGACATAGAGGAGAACCCACAGAACCCTTCTCCATCCATTTTGAGAGATAATCACCAGTGACGTAGAGGAGGACCCACAGAACCCTTCTCCATCCATTTTGAGAGATAATGACCAGTAGCGTAGAGGAGGACCCAAAGATCCCTTCCCCATCCATTTTGAGAGATAACCAACAGTGAAGTAGAGGAGCACCCACAGATCCCTTCCCCATCCATTTTGAGAGATAATCACCAGTGACGTAGAGGAGGACCCATAGATCCCTTCCCCATCTATTTTGAGAGATAATGACCAGTGACGTAGAGGAGGACCCACAGATCCCTTCCCCATCTATTTTGAGAGATAATGACCAGTGACGTAGAGGAGGACCCAGAGATCCCTTCCCCATCCCTTTTGAGAGATAATGACCAGTGACGTAGAGGAGGACCCACAGATCCCTTCCTCATCCATTTTGAGAGATAATGACCAGTTAGGTAGAGGAGGAACCACATATCCCTTCCCATCCACAACAATGCTTATCAAGCAGACTTTGTGAGAGCCAACAACGATTACTTTGGGAAAAATTGTGATCCAGAACCTTTTATTTTTGAACCCGAACACAACGAGGATCAGTAACACGTTTTAGAAGCCAAGTGATGGATGCAGTTTTATTGTAGCACTATAGCATTAGCAGGATTCCTAAGCGCTAAACCATACTCACCAACCCTCCCAATTTTCCCGAATTTCAGTGCCCCTCCCGAAAATCTCCCGAGGGCAACCATTCTCCCGAATTTCTCCCGATTTCCACCTGGACAACAATATTGGGGGAATGCCTTAAAGCAGGGGTCACCAACGCGGTGCCCCCTAAGGACCAGATGAGTCGCCTGCTGGCCTGTTCTAAAAATAGCTCAAATAGCAGCACTTACCAGTGAGCTGCCTCTATTTTTAAAATGTTATTTATTCACTAGCAAGCTGGTCTCACTTTGCTCGACATTTTTAATTCTAAGAGAGACAAAACTCAAATAGAATTTGAAAATCCAAGAAAATATTTTAAAGACTTGGTCTTCACTTGTTTAAATAAATGCATTTATTTTTTTTACTTTGCTTCTTATAACTTTCAGAAAGACAATTTTAGTGAAAAAATACAACCTTAAAAATTATTTTGGGATTTTTAAACACATATACCTTTTTACCTTTTAAATTCCTTCCTTTTCTTTCCTGACAATTTAAATCAATGTTCAAGTAAAAAAAAAAATGTATCGTAAAGAATTATAAATACATTTAAATTAAATTTTAAATTTTAGCTTTTGTTTTTTTGCCGAAAAATATTTGTGAAATATTTCTTCAAACTTTTTATGATTAAAATTCCCCCAAAAAATTCTGCTCCCCTCACCTCCCAGGGGGGTGAACAAGGGGATGGGTCAAATGCTGAGGACAAATTTCAGCACACCGAGTGTGTGTGTGACAATCATTGTTAACAATGTGCCGATAAAATAGTCCGTCTGCGTCAGCGCTTATAATAACAATATCACTCATATTTGGTACATTTTCAGGTCAGGACATGTAAATTGAGTATTGTTGGGGCTTTCTGGATGTTTTTAGAGAGTTGGCCCAATTGTTGGATATTTATTTACCATTTAGAATGATGCATAAAGAATAAAAACATAAGGATTGTGAATGATAAACAGCACATCTCTTTACAATTTTTACGTACAAACCCTGTTTCCATATGAGTTGGGAAATTGTGTTAGATGTAAATACAAACGGAATACAATGATTTGTAAATAATTTTCAACCCATATTCAGTTGAATATGCTACAAAGACAACATATTTGATGTTCAAACTGATAAACATTTTTTTTTGCCAATAATCATTACCTTTAGAATTTGATCCCAGCAACACGTGACAAAGAAGTTGGGGAAGGTGGCAATAAATACTGACAAAGTTGAGAAATGCTCATCAAACACTTATTTGGAACATCCCACAGGTGTGCAGGCTAATTGGGAACAGGTGGGTGACATGATTGGGTATAAAAGCAGCTTCCATGAAATGCTAAGTAATTCACAAACAAGGATGGGGCGAGGGTCACCAATTTGTAAGCAAATTGTCGAACAGTTTTAGAACAACATTTCTCAACGAGCTATTGCAAGGAATTTAAGGATTTTACCATCTATGGTCCGTAAAATCATCAAAAAGTTCAGAGAATCTGGAGAAATCACTGCACGTAAGCGATGATATTACGGACTTTTGATCCCTCAGGTGGTACCGCATCAAAAACCGACATCAGCGTGTAAAGGATATCTCCACATGGGCTCAGGAACACTTCATAAACCACTGTCAGTAACTACAGTTAGTCGCTACATCTGAAAGTGCAAGTTAAAACTCTACTATGCAAGGCCTAACCCGTTTATCAACAACATCCTGAGATGCCACCGGCTTGGCTGGGCCCGAGCTCACCTAAGATGGACTGATGCAAAGTGGAAAAGTGTTCTGTGGTCTGACGAGTCCACATTTCAAATTATATTTGGAAACAGAGGACGTGGTGTCTTTCGGAAAAAAGAGGAAAATAACCACTCGGATTGTCATAGGCGCAAAGTTCAAAAGGCAGCATCTGTGATGGTATGGGGGGGTTTAGTGCCCAAGGCATGGGTAACTTACACATCTGTGAAGGCACCATTAATGCTGAAAGGTCCATACAGGTTTTGGAGCAACATATGTTGTCATCCAATAAATGTTATCATGGACGCCCCTGCTTATTTACGCAAGACAAGTGTTACAACAGCGTGGCTTCATAAAAAAAGAGTGCGGGTGCTTTCCTGGCCCGCCTACAGTCCAGACCTGTCTCCCATCAAAAATGTGTGGCGCATTATGAAGCGTAAAATACGACAGCAGAGACCCCGGACTGTTGAACGACTGAAGCTCTACATAAAACAAGAATGGGAAAGAATTCCACTTTCAAAGCTTCAACAATTAGTTTCCTCAGTTCCCAAACGTTTATTGAGTGTTGTTAAAAGAAAACGTGATGTAACACAGTGGTGAACATGCCCTTTCCCAACTACTTTGGCACATGTTGCAGCCATGAAATTCTGAGTTCATTATTATTTGCAAAAAAAAATAAATAAAGTTTATGAGTTTGAACATCAAATATATTGTCTTTGTAGTGCATTCAACTGAATATGGGTTGAAAATGATTTGCAAATCATTGTATTCCGTTTATATTTACATCAAACACAATTTCCCAACTCATATGGAAACGGGGTTTGTATTTCCAGTGTGACTGATCTAATAATATGGTCAGAGTGTAGAAGCGTTACTACCGTGATCTCACTCTATAATATGTATAATGGCCGACTGAATTCATGTCTTTTTGTGATGTTTAAACGTTATTTTCACATACTGGATTAGTATTTTAATGCGACATACAGTGTGTAGCATGGCTGTTTTGGCAATGGAACACTAGTATTTTGTGTATTATTATAATTTTAGTATAGCTTTTAATGTATGCATTCATTTTCTCATTGCATCTATAAATTGTGTGCAAATTTTAAAGTACCGTATTTTCCGTTTTTTTAAGCCACACCCACTAAATTTTAGAAGAAAAAAAATGTTTACATATATTAGTCGCATAGAGTATACCAATACGAAATATTTTTTAAATGTTTATTTACATAACTCAATTGTTTCCAAACGGCAGTAAAACGGCTGATGAAACAAAACAGAAGTCATCAAGCTCGCTCTTTTGGACTACTTACTAATTTTTGAAACTGAACAACAGGGGACGGCGTGGCGAAGTTGGTAGAGTGGCTGTGCCAGCAATCTGAGGGTTACTGGTTCAATCCCCACCTTCTACCATCCTAGTCACGTCCGTTGTGTCCTTGGGCAAGACACTTCACCCTTGCACCTGATGGGTCCTGGTGAGCGCCTTGCATGGCAGCAAGTGTGTGTGTGAATGGGCGAATGTGGAAATGCTGTCAAAGCGCTTTGGGCTCCTTAAAAAAGGGTAGAAAAGCGCTATACAAGTACAACCCATTTACCATTTACCAACAATACATCAATCAATCAATGTTTACTTATATAGCCCTAAATCACTAGTGTCTCAAAGGGCTGCACAAACCACTATGACATCCTCGGTAGGCCCACATAAGGGCAAGGAAAACTCACACCCAGTGGGACGTCGGTGACAATGATGACTATGAGAACCTTGGAGAGGAGGAAAGCAATGGATGTCAAGCGGGTCCAACATGATACTGTGAAAGTTCAATCCATAATGGATCCAACACAGTCGCGAGAGTCCAGTCCAAAGCGGATCCAACACAGCAGCGAGAGTCCCGTTCACAGCGGAGCCAGCAGGAAACCATCCCAAGCGGAGGCGGATCAGCATCGCAGAGATGTCCCCAGCCGATACACAGACAAGCAGTACATGGCCACCGGATCGGACCGGATCCCCTCCACAAGGGAGAGTGGGACATAGGAGAAAAAGAAAAGAAACGGCAGATCAACTGGTCTAAAAAGGGAGTCTATTTAAAGGCTAGAGTATATAAATGAGTTTTAAGGTGAGACTTAAATGCTTCTACTGAGGTAGCATCTCGAACTGTTACCGGGAGGGCATGCCAGAGTACTGGAGCCCGAACGGAAAACGCTCTATAGCCCACAGACTTTTTTTGGGCTTTGTGAATCACTAATAAGCCGGAGTCCTTTGAACGCAGATATGGTACAATACAATCGGCAACATAGGATGGAGCTAGACCGTGTAGTATTTTATATGTAAGTAGTAAAACCTTAAAGTCACATCTTAAGTGCACAGGAAGCCAGTGCAGGTGAGCCAGTACAGGCGTAATGTGATCAAACTTTCTTGTTCTTGTCAAAAGTCTAGCAGCCGCATTTTGTACCAACTGTAATCTTTTAATGCTAGACATGGGGAGACCCGAAAATAATACGTTACAACATAAAAAAATGCCATTGTAAGTTAATAATGCCAATGCCAACACTGACATTTAAATGCGTTAGCAACATTAGCTAATGCTAATGAAGCTAGCTTTGTTACGTTACGATAGCGCGTACAAATATGCATGAAAAAACTCCTACAGACGTCACACATGGGGTGGTTTAGTAAGTATGGATTGTTTTAGTTACATTGTAACATTGAATAATTGTTAATTGGGGTGATTCATGAAGAATTCATACGAGTAGAAACGCTATGGACGGCTGGAAGACGGAACAGCACTTGTACTTCCAGTTGAAAGCTCTAAACAGACAGACGGTGCAAAAGTCGTCCAAAAGATGGCGCCATAGCACAAACAATAACACACATTTACAGTGTATTATTATTATTATATGTTTTAACTCTTTACATTATGGCCATCAGTGAAAAAAAAATTTACAAGCAAAAAAAGGAGTGTTTTAAGTTAAGAGCTCCGTCCCAAAACCAATTAAGGTCATAAATTGTACAAGAACATGACGGACAAATCGAGCGACAAAGTATTCTGTCCAATCTGCAGGAAGAAGTTTTTATTTTTACTACTTATTTTTATTTTTAGAACACACACAGTTGGTAAAAGGTGCACACTGAACTGGATGAATGTTTGTGTAAAAAATACTTTTTTTTGTCAACATGAACGTGATTTTAAAACTGTTTGATAAACACCTTAAGTGCATATATATTCCCTTCTTTCAGACACGATTAATACGGATTTAAAATTGATGACATTTTTTCGTGATTACTTGGATTCAAAATTAATGTCTTGATTTAACATTAGTGCATGTTTACATTACGGGAGCAACTCAAAGTAAAGCCGCTGCTCCTCCACATCGAGAGGAGCCAGATGAGGTGGTTTGGGCATCTGGTCAGGATGCCACCCGAACGCCTCCCTAGGGAGGTGTTTAGGGCACGTCCAACCGGTAGGAGGCCACGGGGAAGACCCAGGACACGTTGGGAAGACTATGTCCCCTGGCTGGCCTGGGAACGCCTGGACGAAGTGGCTGGGGAAAGGGAAGTCTGGGTTTCCCTGCTTAGGCTGCTACCCCCGCGACCCGACCTCGGATAAACGGAAGAAGATGGCATGTTTACTTATTTCAAACACAATCAAAATGGACTTAAAATGAAATATATTTGATCCTGATTAATTCAAATTAATTGAATAAACCCTGTGATTAATTAGATTCAAAATGTTTTTGTTTAATAAAAACCTTTCAAACACAATTTATATACATTTGAAATAATATTTCATTATGATTAATCAAAATGAATCTACAGCAATCCTATGATTAATCTAATTAAAAATGACACTTTCATTCCGTAATCTAATTAAAAATTAAACTTTTATTTTTAATCCAATCAAAAATTTAACTCCTAGTTTTAATGATATTAATTACAGTTACATTTGGATTAAAATTACATTTGGATTAAAATTTCATTTTTGATTAGATTATGAATTAAAATTTCATTTTTAATTAGATTAAACATGAAAGTTTCATTTTTAATAAGATTAATCACAGGCTTGCTGTAGATCAATCCAAATTAATCTACAGCAATCCTGTGATTAATCTAATTAAAAATGAAAGTTTCGTGTTAAATTTAATTGAAAATGAAAGTTTCATTTTAAATTAGATTAAAAATGAAAGTTTCATTTTTAATTAGATTAAAAATGAAAGTTTATTTTTATTAAATTAATCACAGGATTGTTATAGATTAATATGGATTAATGTTTCAATTTTTATTACATTAATAATGAAAGTTTAATTTTTAATTAAATTAAAAATGAAAGTTTCTTTCAATTAAATTAATCACAGGGTTGCTGTGGATTAATCTGGATTAAAGTTTCATTTTTAATTATATTAAAAATGAAAGTTTCAGTTTTCATTAGATTAAAAATAAAGGTTTCTTTTAATTAAATTAATCACAGGATTGCTGAAGATTAATTTGGAATACAGTTTTAATTTTAATTTGATTTAAAATGAAAGTTTCATTTTTAATTAAATTAAAAAGGAAAGTTTTTAATTAGATTAAAATTGAAAGTTTTTAATTAGATTAAAATTGAAAGTTTATTTTAATTATATTAATCACAGGATTGCTGTAGATTAGTTTGGATTAAAGTTTTAATTTTAATTTGATTTAAAAGGAAAGTTTCATTTTTAATTAGATTAAAAATGAAAGTTTATTTTTATTAGATTAATCACAGGATTGTTATAGATTAATATGGATTAATGTTTAAATTTTTATTACATTAAAAATTAAAGTTTAATTTTTAATTAAATTAAAAATGAAAGTTTCTTTCAATTCAATTAATCACAGGGTTGCTGTGGATTAATCTGGATTAAAGTTTCATTTTTAATTATATTCAAAATGAAAGTTTCAGTTTTCATTAGATTAAAAATAAAGGTTTCTTTTAATTAAATTAATCACAGGATTGCTGTCGATTAATTTGGAATACAGTTTTAATTTTAATTTGATTTAAAATGAAAGTTTCATTTTAATTAAATTAAAAATGAAAGTTTTTAATTAGATTACAATTTAAAGTTTATTTTAATTAGATTAATCACAGGATTGCTGTAGATTAGTTTGGATTAAAGTTTTGATTTTAATTTGATTTAAAATGAAAGTTTTTAATTAGATTAAAATTGAAAGTTTATTTTAATTATATTAATCACAGGATTGCTGTAGATTAGTTTGGATTAAAGTTTTAATTTTAATTTGATTTAAAAGGAAAGTTTCATTTTTAATTAGATTAAAAATGAAAGTTTATTTTTATTAGATTAATCACAGGATTGTTATAGATTAATATGGATTAATGTTTAAATTTTTATTACATTAAAAATTAAAGTTTAATTTTTAATTAAATTAAAAATGAAAGTTTCTTTCAATTCAATTAATCACAGGGTGTGCTGTGGTTTAATCTGGATTAAAGTTTCATTTTTAATTATATTCAAAATGAAAGTTTCAGTTTTCATTAGATTAAAAATAAAGGTTTCTTTTAATTAAATTAATCACAGGATTGCTGTCGATTAATTTGGAATACAGTTTTAATTTTAATTTGATTTAAAATGAAAGTTTCATTTTTAATTAAATTAAAAAAGAAAGTTTTTAATTAGATTACAATTTAAAGTTTATTTTAATTAGATTGATCACAGGATTGCTGTAGATTAGTTTGGATTAAAGTTTTGATTTTAATTTGATTTAAAATGAAAGTTTCATTTTTAATTAGATTAAAATTTTAAGTTTCTTTTAATTAGATTAATCACAGGTTTGCTGTAGATCAATCCAAATCAATCTACAGCAATCCTGTGATTAATCTAATTAAAAATGAAAGTTTCGTGTTGAATCTAATTAAAAATAAAAGTTTCATTTTTAATAGATAAAAATGAAAATTTATTTTTATTAGATAAATCACAGGATTGTTGTAGATTATTTTGTATTAAAGTTTTAATTTTAATTTGAATAAAAATGAAAGTTTCATTTTTAATTAAATTAAAAATCAAAGTTTCATTTGTAATTAGATTAAAATTGAAAGTTTATTTTAATTAGATTAATTACAGGATTGCTGTAGATAAATTTGGATTAAAGTTTTAATTTTAATTTGATTTAAAATGAAAGTTTAAACATTAAACATATTGTTATACATTTTTAATTTATAATTAAATAAAAAATGAAAATTTCATTTTTATTCAGATTAAAAATGAAAGTAGTTTCTTTTAATTAGATTAATCACAGGACTGCTTTAGATTAATTTGGATTAAAGTTAATTTTTTAAATTTAGATTAAAAATGAAAGTTTGATTGCTGTAGATTAATTTGGATTAAAGTTTTAATTTTAATTTGAATAAAAATGAAAGTTTCATTTTTAATTAAATTAAAAATGAAAGTGTCATATTTAATTAGATTAAAATTGAAAGTTTATTTTAATTAGATTAATTACAGGATTGCTGTAGATTAATTTGGATTAAAGTTTTAATTCTAATTTGATTTAAAATGAAAGTTTCATTTTATATTAAATTAAAAATGAAAGTTTCATTTTTAATCAGATTAAAAATGAAAGTCTCTTTTAATTAGATTAATCACAGGATTGCTGTAGATTAATTTGGATTAAAGTTTTAATTTGATTAAAAATGAAAGTTTAATTTTAATTGGATTAAAAATGAAAGTTTTATTTTTAATTTGATTAAAAATTTAAATTTCATTTTTATCCATCCATCCATCCATCATCTTCCGCTTATCCGAGGTCGGGTCGCGGGGGCAGCAGCCTAAGCAGGGAAGCCCAGACTTCCCTATCTCCAGCCACTTCGTCTAGCTCTTCCCGGGGGATCCCGAGGCGTTCCCAGGCCAGCCGGGAGACATAGTCTTTCCAACGTGTCCTGGGTCTTCCCCGTGGCCTCCTACCAGCTGGACGTGCCCTAAGCACATCCGTAGGGAGGCGTTCGGGTGGCATCCTGACCAGATGCCCGAACCACCTCATCTGGCTCCTCTCGATGTGGAGGAGCAGCGGCTTTACGTTGAGCTCCTCCCGGATGGCAGCGCTTCTCACCCTATCTCTAAGGGAGAGCCCCGCCACCCGGCGGAGGAAACTCATTTCAGCCGCTTGTACCCGTGATCTTATCCTTTCGGTCATGACCCAAAGCTCATGACCATAGGTGAGGATGGGAACGTAGATCGACCGGTAAATTGAGAGCTTTGCCTTCCGGCTCAGCTCCTTCATCACCACAACGGATCGATACAACGTCCGCATTACTGAAGACGCCGCACCGATCCGCCTGTCGATCTCACGATCCACTCTTCCCCCACTCGTGAACAAGACTCCTAGGTACTTGAACTCCTCCACTTGGGGCAGGGTCTCCTCCCCAACCCGGAGATGGCACTCCACCCTTTTCCGGGCGAGAACCATGGACTCGGACTTGGAGGTGCTGATTCTCATTCCGGTCGCTTCACACTCGGCTGCGAACCGATCCAGCGAGAACTGAAGATCCCGGCCAGATGAAGCCATCAGGACCACATCATCTGCAAAAAGCAGAGACCTAATCCCGTGGCCACCAAACCGGAACCCCTCAACGCCTTGACTGCGCCTAGAAATTCTGTCCATAAAAGTTATGAACAGAATCGGTGACAAAGGACAGCCTTGGCGGAGTCCAACCTTCACTGGAAACGTGTCCGACTTACTGCCAGCAATGCGGACCAAGCTCTGACACTGATCATACAGGGAGCGGACTGCCACAATAAGACATTCCGATACCCCATACTCTCTGAGCACTCCCCACAGGACTTCCCGAGGGACACGGTCGAATGCCTTCTCCAAGTCCACAAAGCACATGTAGACTGGTTTTTTTGAATTTCTTTTAAAATTTTTGTTCTGGAAAATCTAGAAGAAATAATGATTTGTCTTTGTTAGAAATATAGCTTGGTCCGATTTGTTATATATTCTAACAAAGTGCAGATTGGATTTTAGCCTATTTAAAAAAATGTCATCAAAATTCTAAAATTAATCTTAATCAGGAAAAATTACCAATGATGTTCCATAGATTTTTATTTTTTATTTTTTCAAAAAGATTTGAATTAGCTAGTTTTTCTCTTCATATTTTTCGGTTGAATTTTGAATTTTAAAGAGTCGAAATTGAAGATAAACTATGTTTCAAAATTTAATTTTCATTTTTTTCATGTTTTCTCCTCTTTTAAACCGTCCAATTAAGTGTTTTTTCATCATTTATCCTCTTCAAAAACCTTCCATAAAAGGAAAAAAAATGTACTACGGAATGACAGACAGAAATACCCATTTTTTTAATATATATATTGATTTATTTATTAAAGGTAAATTGAGCAAATTGGCTATTTCTGGCAATTTATTTAAGTGTGTATCAAACTGGTAGCCCTTCGCATTAATCAGTACCCAAAAAGTAGCTCTTGGTTTCAAAAAGGTTGGTGACCCCTGATCTACATCAACCCTGTAATTACCCGGATTAAAAAGTAACATGATTAATAAACACCTCAAAGGCCTACTGAAACCCACTACTACCGACCACGCAGTCTGATAGTTTATATATCAATGATGAAATATTAACATTGCAACACATGCCGGACGGCGTGGCGCGGTGGAAGAGTGGCCGTGCGCAACCCGAGGGTCACTGGTTCAAATCCCACCTAGTACCAACCTCGTCACGTCCGTTGTGTCCTGAGCAAGACACTTCACCCTTGCTCCTGATGGGTGCTGGTTGGCGCCTTGCATGGCAGCTCTCTCCATCAGTATGTGAATGTGTGTGTGAATGGGTAAATGTGGAAGTAGTGTCAAAGCGCTTTGAGTACCTTGAAGGTAGAAAAGCGCTATACAAGTACAACCCCTTTATGATTTATTTACTTAAGTGCAATTTTAAATTTCGCGCCGAAAAATCCTGCTGAAAGCGTCTCGGTATGATGACGCCTGCGTGTGACGTCACGGATTGTAAAGGACATTTTGTGCTAGCATCATGCCCAGCTATTAAGTCATCTGTTTTCATCTCAAAATTCCACAGTATTCTGGACATCTGTGTTGGTTAATCTTTTGCAATTTGTTCAATGAACAATGGAGACATCAAAGAAGAAAGCCGTAGGTGGGAAGCGGTGTATTGCGGCCGGCTTTAGCAACACAAACACAGCCGGTGTTTCATTGTTTACTTTCTCGAAAGATGATAGTCAAGCTTTATTATGGAACAGAGATGTCAAGCGAACACGGTTGGATTGAAACAAACACAAAGTACAGTGTATTATGCAGCGATCATTTTTACCATTCTGTATTCTGATGGCGATCTATGTCGTGTGCTACTCCAGCATCAGTATCAGCAGCGTCCTCCTGACCGTCACTGTCAGGGTCGGGTTCAAAGCGGTGTGGCTCTATACCTTGTTGCGGTTGGGCCTGGCCGAGTGGTCCTGCCGCCCCCACAGCTGCCACGGCGCCTCTCACAGCATCTTTGATTCTGATTCTGATCTTCCCTATCTGAATCGCTCCCACTGCCCTCCAGTCTTTTTTTTTTCTTTCTAGTCTTTCACTCTCACTTTCCTCATCCACGAATCTTTCATCCTCGCTCAAATTAATGGGGAAATCGTCGCTTTCTCGGTCCGGACCTGTGACGTCTCTCGCATATCGTCTGCTACTTCCCGTACAGGCAAGGCTTTTTTATCAGCACCAAAACTTTATCGTCGATGTTCTCTACTAAATCCTTTCAGCAAAAATATGGCAATATCGCGAAAAGATCTAGTATGACACATAGAATGGACCTGCTATCCCCGTTTAAATAAGAAAATATCATTTCAGTAGGCCTTTAAGTGCATATTGCTAGCTTTAAAACAGAATTAATATAGATTGAAATGTAATTATACAAACCCCGTTTCCATATGAGGTGGGAAATTGTGTTAGATGTAAATATAAACGGAATACAATGATTTGCAAATCATTTTCAACCCATATTCAGTTGAATATGCTACAAAGACAACATACTTGATGTTCAAACTGATAAACATTTTTTTGTTGTTGCAAATAATCATTAACTTTAGAATTTGATGCCAGCAACACGTGACAAAAAAGTTGGGAAAGGTGGCAATAAACACTGATAAAGTTGAGGAATGCTCATCAAAGACTTATTTGGAACATCCCACAGGGTCAAAACTTTGTAAGCAAATTGTCGAACAGTTTTAGAACAACATTTCCCAACGAGCTAATGCGAGGAATTAAGGGGTTTTACCATCTACGGTCCGTAAAATCATCAAAAGGTTCAGAAAATCTGGAGAAATCATTGCACGTAAGCGATGATATTACAGATCTTTGAACCCTCAGGTGGTACTGCATCAAAAATCGACATCAGTGTGTAAAAGATATCACCACATGGGCTCAGGAACACTTCATAAAACCACTGTCAGTAACTTTGGTTGGTCGCTACATCTGTAAGTGCAAGTTAAAACTCTACTATGCAAAGCCAAACCCATTTATCAACAGCACCCAGAAACGCCGCCCGCTTTGTTGGGCCTGAGCTCACCTAAGATGGACTGATGCAAAGTGGAAAAGTGTTCTGTGGCCTGACGAGTCCACATTTCCAATTATATTTGGAAACTGAGAGGATTGTTATGGCGCAAAGTTGAAAAGCCAGCATCTGTGATGGTATGGGGGTGTATTAGTGCCCAAGGCATGGGTAACTTACACATCTGTGAAGGCACTATTAATGCTGAAAGGTCCATACAGGTTTTGGAGCAACATATGTTGTCATCCAAGTATCGTTATCATGGACGCCCTTGCTTATTTTAGCAAGACAATGCCAAGCCATGTGTTTCAACAGCGTGGGTTTGTAGTAAAAGAGTGCGGGTACTTTCCTGGCTCGCCTGCAGTCCAGTTCTGTCCCCCATTGAAAATGTGTGGCGCATTATGAAGCGTAAAATACAACAGTGGAGATCCCGGACTGTTAAACAACTGAAGCTCTACATAAAACAAGAATGGGAAAGAATTCCACTTTCAAAGCTTTAACAATAAGTTTTCTCAGTTCCCAAATGTTTATTGAGTGTTGTTAAAAGAAAACGTGATGTAACACAGTGGTGAACATGCCCTTTCCCAACTACTTTGGCACGTGTTGCAGCCAAGAAATTCTAAGTTAATTATTATTTGCAAAAAATAAAATAAAGTTTATGAGTTTGAACAGAAACTATCTTGTCTTTGTAGCATATTCGACTGAAAATGGGTTGAAAAGGATTTGCAAATCATTGTATTCCGTTTATATTTACATCCAACACAATTTCCCAACTCATATGAAAACGGGGTTTGTATTTAGTCGTGATCAATACAGATTAATCTACAGCAACCTTGCATTTTACCTGGTTAAAAATGAACATGTTTAATAACAAATTTGAGTGCACATTCCCCTCTTTCAAACACAATTATCCATCCATCCATTTTCTACCGCTTATTCCCTTTCGGGGTCGCAGGGGGCGCTGGCGCCTATCTCAGCTACAATCGGGCGGAAGGCGGGGTACACCCTGGACAAGTCGCCACCTCATCGCAGGGCCAACACAGTTAGACAGACAACATTCACACTCACATTCAAACACTAGGGCCAATTTAGTGTTGCCAATCAACCTATCCCCAGGTGCATGTCTTTGGAGGTGGGAGGAAGCCGGAGTACCCGGAGGGAACCCACGCATTCACGGGGAGAACAAGCAAACCCAATTAATACATAATAAAAATGAATGAGATGCAATTGTGATATATTACAATTACCTTGTGATTAATGTGATTAACATTTTAATCGATTAATAGCACTATTAAAAATAAACTGATTCAAAAAACGTGATCAAAATCTACATGCAATATTAAATATTCAAAGTGAAATATTCCAATGAAAGTGAACATATGAAACTAGATAAGTGAAGTGAAGTGAATTATATTTATATAGCGCTTTTTCTCTAGTGACTCAAAGCGCTTTACATAGTGAAACCCAATATTAAATTTTTACATTTAAACCAGTGTGGGTGGCAATAGGAGCAGGTGGGTAAAGTGTCTTGCCCAAGGACACAACGGCAGTGACTAGGATGGCGGAAGCGGGAATCGAACCTGCAACCCTCAAGTTGCTGGCACGGCCGCTCTACCAACTGAGCTATACCGCCCCACATTTGATAAACATTTGCTCTTTGGCATAACTGAAGTTCACGTTTCAAGAAGCGACAAACTTGCCATCCAAACAATACCCCGTTTGTTGACAAGAAGATACGACCGCCATCGAAGAACATTCAATCAAGCAGAGGTAACACAATCCGGTGAAAAGATTCAAAAGTCTGCTGCTAACTGCTAAAGCTAACACACCCAGCTCCATTGAAACCCTCAATGATGTCACCCGTCACTAGGCGACAGGCCCCGCCTTTTAAAAAGCGCACTGTGCTCTCATATTAAACATCTCTCAAATGCATATGCCAGACATGTTTTAAGTAACGTAAATAGTTACTTTCCCTTCTAATAATTACATTTATTTAAGTGTAATTCTGTCAGTCAGTCAATCGCCGTTATTGTATAGTAATGAGTAACCATAATCAATTATTTTTTTAAAGTAATATTCAGAAAACAGTTCCAAGTCGACTTAATCCTTCAATTTCAGTTCCTTTAATTGAATAAAAAAGTCTTGTGATTCGCGTTTTTCATGATGTGGATCACTCTTTGTGTCAAAGGCACCAAGTTAGCTATAGGCCTGATGGTTTTCTTTATTTTTTTCAAGCAGCTGCACTTCCCCTGAAATCTTCCAGCATGTCTCAGCAAGCACTTTGAAAACCCTTAAAAAAGGCATCTTGGTACTTCTGTCAGCCTATTTTCAGTTTTTTTCTGTTTTATAATTTTTTGTTTGTTGTTTGTTTGTTGTTTTGTACTAGTTTATTTTGTTTTTTATTACTAGTTTTTTGTTTTTTATTCTTTTTTGTATTATTTTTTGTTTGTGTGTTTGTTGTTTTTTACTTGATAGTTTTTTCCCTCCATTACTAGTTTTGTTTGTTGATTTTTACTAGTTTGTTGTTTTTCCATCCATCCATCCATCCATTTTCTACCGCTTATTCCCTTTCGGGGTCGCGGGGGGCGCTGGCGCCTATCTCAGCTACAATCGGGCGGAAGGCAGGGTACACCCTGGACAAGTCGCCACCTCATCGCAGGGCCAACACAGATAGACAGACAACATTCACACTCACATTCACACACTAGGGCCAATTTTTTTAGTGTTGCCAATCAACCTATCCCCAGGTGCATGTCTTTGGAAGTGGGAGGAAGCCGGAGTACCCGGAGGGAACCCACGCATTCACGGGGAGAACATGCAAACTCCACACAGAAAGATCCCGAGCCTGGATTTGAACCCAGGACTGCAGGAACTAGTTTGTTGTTTTTTACTAGTTTTATTTTAGTAGTTTTTTTTTTACTAGATTGTTTGTGTTTTTTACTAGTTTTATGTTTGTTGTTTTTTTACACGTTTTTTAATTTGATTGTTGTTTTTACTAGTTTGCGGTTTTTTACATGATTTTTTTTACTAGTTTTAATATTAGTTTTTTAGTAGTTTTGTTTGTTGTTTTGTACTAGTTTGTTGTTTTGGACTATTGTGTTGTTTTTTATTAGTTTTGTTTTAGTAGTTTTTACTAGATTGTGTTTTGTACTAGTTTTATGTTTGTTGTGTTTTTATACAAGTTTTTTGTTTGTTTTTTGTTTTTACTTGATTGTTTTTACTAGTTTATTGTTGTTGGTTTTTTATTACCATTTTTTATTTGTTTTTTACTAGTTGTGTTTGTTGGTTTTTATTACTTTTGCTTGTTTGTTGTTTTTACTAGTTTGTTTTTTTAACTAGTTTTATATTGGTAGTTTTTTACTTTATTGTTTGTGGTTTTTCATTAGTTTGTTTTTTTACAAGCTTTGTTTGTTTTTGGTTTTTCACTTGATTGTTGTTTTTACAAGTTGTTTTTTTAAACTAGTTTTAGTTTTTTTTACTAGTTTTGTTTGTTGTTTTTTACTAGTTCGTTTGTTTGTTGTTTTTTTACTAGTTTGTTGTTTTTTACTAGTTTTGTTTTTGTAATTTTTTTACTAGTTTGTTGGTTGTTTTTTCTAGTTTGTTGTTTTTTACCAGTTTGTTGTTGTTGATTTTTTGTACTATTAGTTTGTTTACTAGTTTTGTTTGATGTTTTTTTTACTAGGTATTTTGTTGTTTTTTACTAGTTTTGTTTTACTAGTTTTATTTTAGAAGTTTTTTCTACTAAATTGTTTGTTGTTTTTACTAGTTTTATGTTTTTTTGTTTGATTGTTTGTTTGTTTGTTTTTACAAGTTTTTTGTTTATTTGTTGTTTTTTCTAGTTTGCTTTTTTTTTTTACTAGTTTGTTGTTTTTATCAGTTTGTTGTTGTTGGTTGTTTTTTTTACTAGTGGCGTGCCGAGGGTGCAGTAGTTCAGTCTAGTATGTGACTGCAGTTATTTTGTCAGCATACTGTGGTCTTACGCGTGTGAGAGCTGCTCACATGATGGGTCTGCAGGTCAGCCGGGATGTGATGTGGTGGTCTAACCTGAGAGTGGGGTGAGTGGGGGGCTGGCTCCTGATGGGGGGGGGGGGGGGGGGGGTCTCATGCTCAGCTGTTCTGCAATGTGCTGCTTCTTGTCACAGAGGAGAAGTGCAACAGTGTTACCAGTGACAGGGCAATCCCTGACACACACACACACACACACACACACACACACACACACACACACTGTACATTGTACACCAAGGCCAGGCCTCAGATAAATATTTAAGGCGTCTAGTTTACATATGAGTCATGTGTTTGGATGAATTCAATAAATTGATGTATTTTTGGTTGCCAAAAAGTGATTCAAAGTAATACTTTGATATTGACACATGTCATCTGTGCATTTATTACTAGAATACTCTCAGGAGATGTTCAGGTAACATGTGACAATATCAAAATGTTATTTTAAATCACTAAGATGTCGTTTTGGGGTCGATTTTAACTTTTTAAAGAGTACTTCAATAAGTAAACAGTACAGTATATGTATTTTATCATGTAAATGTCTTGTGGGTATAAAGTGTATTTCAACAAGTAAACAGTACAGTACTTTAGTATCATATATGTAACTCTCTTACACATTTTATAAGAAGTTAATATTAATGAAGACAGACACACTAAACTTATTCTGCTCATTTAACAGAAACAATCCACATTGCACATGATCAGCTTTGCGTGTGCTATCAAGTTTGCACTTGTTTTAGTCCACGCAAACTGTTGGTAGATCAGTAATATGAGCAAAGTTGTCAAGAGATTTTTTAAAAAATCACCTCTCTTTTGCAAAATGGTGATTATTGAACGTGAACTTCATGCAGAATTTAAATGAACTTTAAAAAAAGACCCCAATATATTAACAAACACTGTCAGAATGTCATATTGGAGCATTTAAAAAAATATATTTTACTTGAACGCACATCATTTATTTACTCAAAAGATGCTAACATGTGTACCTAAAGTCATGTCACGGCCAATAAATACTTTTAACTGTTCTTTTACTAGTCTGTTGTTTTCTACTATAGTTTGTTGTTTTTTAATACTTTTTGTTTGTGTATTGTTTGTTTTTGTGATAGTTTGTTGTTTGTTTTTTACAAGTTTTGTCTGTTTGTTATTTTTGACTTGTTTGTGTTGTTTTGTTTTTTTACAAATTTTGTGTTGTTTTTTGCTAGTTTGTAATATTCTTACTATTTTGTTTTACTAGTTTTTGTTTGTTAATTTTTACTGGTTTATTGTTTTTTTTTACTAGTTTTTTTTAATCTAGTTTTGTTGTTGTTTTTTTGCTAGGTTTTTTTACTTGTTTGTGTAGTTTGTTGGATTTCTGTTGTTTTTTACTAATTTTTTTTCACCAGTCTTTTGTTTGTTTATTTTTACTAGTTTATTGTTTTTACTTGTTTTTTGTTTAGTTCTTTTAAATAGTTTTTTATTATTATTATTATTTTTTTTTTACAAGTTTTTTATTTTTATCGTATTTTTTTTTACAAGTTTTGTTTGTCTGTGGTTTTTTACTTGTTTGTGTTTGGATTGTTGTTGTTTTTTTAGGTAATTTTTTTCATCTGTTGTTTTTTACTAGTTAGTGGTTTTCTTGCTATTTTTTTTACCATTTTTTAAATTTTACTAGTTTATTGTTTTTTTTACTAGTTTTTTCTTCATTTTTTTAAATAGTTTTTTACCAGATTGATGCTTGTTGTTTATTACAATTTTTTTTAACGATTTTTTTGTTTGTTGTTTTCTACTAGTTTGTTGTTGGTATGTTTCACAATTTTTTTATTGTCTTTTACTAGTTTGTGTTGTTTGTTGGATTGTTGTTGTTTTTTGTTTTTGTACTATTTTTTTGTTTGTAGTTTTTTTTACTAGTTTGTTGTTTTATTATTAGTATTATTATTTTTTTAAACTATTTTTTTATTTGTTTACACCTTTATAGCTTCCTGGTGGTGAAACTGTATAATATGAATAACTTCCTTACACAAGCTCCGATTTTCCTGACATTTTTAATGGTGTTGGGTGGGACATGACTGCGCGCAGCTTTAATTTATTTATTTGATTTGTTTGTTTTACAGATTAAGCACAGGAAGTGAACAAATGTATTAAAATGGCTCAGAATTGTAAAATGGGTAGAAATAAAAGAGTTCTGCTTCTTTCTACTTCTTTTGGAACATGCTGTAATGAGAAACTGTACAGTTGTGATGCATTATATTGTAATTGGGTGCATGTTCGAAACAAACTAATACCAGGATAAATAAAAACTTTAGCTGAGTGGATAGAGTCGCATAACTCCATTCATTCGTTGCCTACAAAAAGTAAACAGTAAGTAAATACTCCGGGCACACCCCCCACCCTGATTTATCGCATGTCAAGTGTTCACCTCAAAATTGCTGAGCGGGGATTCATCGCCGCGGAGGGCACAAGTGTGCCGAGCCGACATGTACCACAACACGCACACACGTCTCTCGTTGTGCTGACAATGGCTTCAGATCATGTGAGACCCTTCTGAGTGACTGGGACTCATGTCCTAGTCCGGACCAACACAGGCGTCTTTGTGCTCCCTCTACCATCCGTGAGCATCCATCACAGATGGAGCTGACAGGCCACTGCAGCCATGCGCCAGGCCGCATGCCGCATTTTCATTCACTACTGCACTGGCCATGACAGAGTTACACACCCCAAACTTTGACTGTCATGTCATAGTGACACATAACTTCAAGCATTTTCAATAAAATAACATGCAGTAGATCAGGGGTGTCAAACTCCTTTTTAATGAAGGCCACATTGCAGTTATATATATATATATATTGTATATATATATATATATATACAGTATATACAAACATATGTACATACATATATATACACATATATATGTATATATATACACACACACATATATCCATATATACACACCCCGTTTCCATATGAGTTGGGAAATTGTGTTAGATGTAAATATAAACGGAATACAATGATTTGCAAATCCTTTTCAACCCACATTCAGTTGAATATGCTACAAAGACAACATATTTGATGTTAAAACTGATAAACAATTTTTTGTTGCTGCAAATAATCATTAACTTTAGAAATTGATGCCAGCAACACGTGACAAAGAAGTTGGGAAAGGTGGCAATAAATACTGATTAAGTTGATGAATGCTCATCAAACACTTATATAGAACATCCCACAGGTGTGCAGGCTAATTGGGAACAGGTGGGTGCCATGATTGGGTATAAAAGCAACTTCCATGAAATGCTAAGTAATTCACAAACAAGGATGGGGCGAGGGTCATCACTTTGTAAGCAAAATTGTCGAACAGTTTTAGAACAACATTTCTCAACGACCTATTCCAAGGAATTTAGGGATTTTACCATCTAAAAATCATCAAAAATGTCAGCGAATCTGGAGAAATCAATGCACGTAAGTGATGATATTACTGACTTTCGATCCTTCAGGAGGTACTGCATCAAAAACCGACATCAGTGTGTAAAGGATATCACCATATGGGCTCAGGAACACTTCACAAACCACTGTCAGTAACTACAGTTAGTTGCTACATCTGTAAGTGCAAGTTAAAACTCTACTATGCAAAGCCAAACCCATTTATCAACAATATCCGGAAAGGCCGCCAGATGGACTAATGCAAAGTGGAAAAGTGTTCTGTGGTGTGACGAGTCCACATTTCAAATTATATTTGGAAATAGAGGATGTGGTGTCCTCCGGAACAAAGAGGAAAATAACCATTCGGATTGTTATAGGCGCAAAGTTCCAAAGCCAGCATCTGTGATGGTATGGGTAACTTACACATCTGTGAAGGCAATAATAATGCTGAATGGTCCATACAGGTTTTGGAGCAACATATGTTGTCATCCAAGCAACATTATCATGGACGCCCCTGCTTATTTCAACAAGACAAGTGTTACAACCAGTCCAGAACTGTCTCCCATTGAAAATGTGTGGCGCATTATGAAGCGAAAAATACGACAGCGGAGACCCCGGACTGTTGAACGACTGAAGCTCTACATAAAACAAGAATGGGAAAGAATTCCACTTTCAAAGCTTCAACAATTAGTTTTCTCAGTTCCCAAACGTTTATTGAGTGTTGTTAAAAGAAAAGGTGATGTAACACAGTGGTGAACATGCCCTTTCCCAACTACTTTGGCACATGTTGCAGCCATTAAATTGTAAGTTAATTATTATTTGCAAAAAAAATAAAGTTTATGAGTTTGGACATCAAATATCTTGTCTTTGTAGTGCATTTAACTGAATATGGGTTGAAAAGGATTTGCAAATCATTGTATTCCGTTTATATTTACATCCAACACAATTTCCCAACTCATATGGAAACGGAGTGTGTATGTATATATATATATATATATATATATATATATATATATATATATATATATATATATATATATATATATATATATATATATATATGTATATATATATGTATATACATACACATATATACATATATGTTAGGGTTGGGAGATATATCGATATATTCTATATATCGCGGGTTTGTCTCTGTGCGATATAGAAAATGAGTATATTGTGATATTCGAGTATACGTTGTTTTTAGCTGCAGGTATTACACTGCAGGCTTTTATCACTCTTTCTTGTCTCCTTTTCTCACAGACAAGCGCACCTTCTAACAAACGTCACATACTGTCGCGTCATACAGAGAGGTAGCAGCATGGGTAACGTTAGCTGTGATGCTAGCGGAGTGGTGCAAGAAGGAGAAGGTGCCAATCTGGTAACAAATTAAGGCATACTTGCCAACCCTCCCGGATTTTCTGGGAGACCCCCGAAATTCAGCGCCTCTCTGGAAAACCCCCCGGGACTAATTTTCTCATGTAAATCTCCCGAAATTCAGGCAGAGCTCCATGCTCCATGCGGACCTGTGGAAAGACATCCTGTTTTCACGTCCGCTTTCCCACATTATAAACAGCGTGTCTGCCTGATGATGTCATAACTGTAGAATGATCGAGGGCGAGTTTTTGGTTTCTTATGTGGGTAACAACACACTACAACAGCAGTCACGTTTTCGTAAAGCAGTTCGTCTGCCGTAAACAGCAATGTTGTGACACTCTTAAACAAGACAATACTGCCATCTACTGTGCATGCATATGTGACAATAACATCTACGGCTTTTAGAGCAGTGGTTCTCAACCTTTATTTAGTGATATACCCCCTGTGAACATTTTTTTAATTCAAGTACCCCCTAATCAGAGCAAAGCATTTTTGGTTGAAAAAAAAAGACAAAGAAGTAAAATACAGCACTAGGTCATCAGTTTCTGATGTATTAAATTGTATAACAGTGCAAAAAAATTGCTCATTTGTAGTGGTCTTTCTTGAACTATTTGGAAAAAAAGTTAAAAAAAACTAAAAACTTGTTAAAAAATAAACAAGTGATTCAATTATATGTCAATAAATATTTCTACACATACTGCAATGAGGTGCGACTTGTCCAGGGTGTATCCTGCTTTCCGCCTGATTGTAGCTGAGATAGGCACTAGCGCCCCCCGCGACACCAAAGGGAATATACGGTATGGATGGATAGCTGTAAATATACTCCTCCCCTCTTAACATCGCCCCAACAACCCTCCGGCCCCAACCACGCCCCTCTCCCCACCCCCGACCACGCCCCCCAACCCCCACCTCCCAAAATCGGAGGTCTCAAGGTTGGCAAGTATGAATTAAGGAATAATTAATTCCTAAGAAAAACAGCACAGGACCAATCGTCTGGCAGCAGTTTGGCATCAAGCAGGAAGATGTCCAACAAGTGTGCGGCAAAAGCGTTAAAGTAGCACCGACTGCTAATTTGTAGCATCATTTGAAAAGTCAACCGCTAGCGGCTAGAGAATGAAGAGTGCAAGAAACTGCATGTCAACATCTCCGTTCGGTGCCATACCCACAAAATGCCGAAGCAACCATTTCCAGATCGTATGAAAAAAATAGTCAAAAACAGAACTTAATAACGTCCGTATTAACCTACCACATAGCGAAGGACATACACTATTTGACTTCCTATTACGCAGCTCATTTTTATTTGACAGTTATTGAAATATCTCGTGTGACATCATGCACAAAAATGCACTTTATTTGTTTTAAACTATTGTA